>NC_062973.1:19623947-19929576 GCF_023078275.1 Leguminivora glycinivorella
ATAAACCCTTTTAGAACATTAAATACTAGAGGGTGGCTATACAATAGACACTTGTAATGTAGTGTAATGTTATTCAAAATAAAAGAGAGAGATTTGAAAAACTTAAAAAAAATTGGAACAAGTCACAATTTTTTTAAAGTTTGGATCCCATTTAAAGAAAGCAAGGAGTGAAAAAAGCTCGACTAAAGTCACAACATTCAGATCATTTAGGAATGTTGCAAAAATGATACTGGAGGTAATTTAATTGGATTTCCCGCCAGCTGAAGTGCATGAAAAAGATGGGTCTCACCTCATATCATTTTATTATCATTGTGTTCATGGTTACTGTTATTTCCGCGTTCCCGTCTGCGTCAAGTGAAAATAGAATCGCAAATGCATCAATGGAGAACCGCACTTAGAATTCAACCAGCGGCCGCACATCGAGTCAAAGATGGCCGGGGGTTTATTTCCATTTTTAAATGAGAGCGGCTGAGAGCTTTGTCGGCTTGGAGTTTGTGCTCTGCGTTTTAAGTGGATTAAATCGCTCCACGCTCGTAAAACCGACAAGTGCTCGAGCTAAGAATTAAAGTAACGGTTCGACTTTTGCATGAGAAAGTGCTCGCGGGACCTCGCTTCGCACTCACTCCGCGCAATTTGATGCGGCAAGGGCTTATTGTTTTGGTGGAAATCCAGTTTGATTGAAAGCTTAGCTGAGAGCAGCTGCTTTGTGAATACTCAATGAAAGAAGTTCGCAACAGTTTCGCAGAAGGGTTCTTAGTCTGATTGCTTATTGTGAAATACTGTCTTCGTCAAGCACAATGGAAAACTAGTCACTGCTAAGCATTTGTTCGGTTTGTAAACGTGACCATTATCGCAAGTCACACAGGCAAAGACCTCAAGGAAAGAGAAAGTGGAAAAAACGGTTTACTGACGATTCGCCAAAAAACGTTTCCCAAAGTTTCACATCCCAAATATTATTCCCAAATTGTCATTTCCCAAATAAACGTTTGGCAAAACAACTTATCGCAAATTGACATTTAGCAAAACTTTTTTTGGCAAGTATTTGTTTCCCAAAATATTTACTTGGTCAAATTTCATTTTACCAAATATTATTTAGTCAAAGGTATTGTTAGGCAAAATTTCCATTTCCCAATATATTGTAATTAAATGGCGCACTAGAAATTTGTTTGTTGATTTTATACTTTGTGTCCAAGATTTGTGTGAAATAATGTGTATGTCGTACTTTTTTTCCTCCTGCTGCAAATGTCAAGGATGACATTTTCACTTACATGTCCGGATACATTTTATTAAAAAGAAACCTTACATACATACATACTACATACTATCACGCCTGTATCCCATAAAGGGGTAGGCAGAGCACATGAAACTACTAAAGCTTCAGGGCCACTCTTGGCAAATAAGGGGTTAAAAGAAAACGAAACTGTGGCACCTTACTGTGAAACCTTATGTTTTCAAAACCATTATGTTCTATTAATTTTTAATTACTTTTAAGCCATTTCCGGTTTTGCTCACTGTCAACCTAACAACACGCTCCTCCTCGCTTCGCTCGTCGTCGCACCTAAACTGACCCTGTCGCACACGAGTTTTCTGTTACAATACTAATAAAATTATTATATTACATTTATGCCTTGTAATATTTATTGTCAAACGTGGTTTTGCATGGTGTAATTTGTAGAAACATTTTTTGACTAAAAAATAGTTGACAAAATAATTTTGTCCAGTAATTAATTGACAAAAATAAAGTTGAGCAAACTATTCTTGTCCAACTGAAGCCTTGGGAATAAAACTGAAATTATCATTTGATAATTTTAAGATAAATTTGGCAAAAAAATCTTCGGTAAATTAAATTAATCACGTAGAAATGAAAATGCGAATGCCTAAATATTTTCGAAATTTGCGATATGAAATTTTAACCAAACATGTTTTTGGGATATAAGTTTTGCCATTAAAAACGTTTGCGAAATAAAGTTTTGTCTAAATAAAATTTGAGTAAGTAAAATTGTGCCAAATGATAATTTGACCAAACAAATTCATTGCGAAACATACCTTTGCCAAACAATACTTTGGGAAATGAAACTATTGCGATATGATTATTGGGAAATGAAATTTGACGAAACGTTTTTTGGCGAAACGGCAGGACACCGGAAAAAACTCGTCGGAGTTTGCAACGAACATGTGCTAAATTCGTGATGGACGACGGAAAAATTTCTTTTGAAGAAGGTCCAGTAATGAGATGAGACAGATTAAAACATTTCTATTTGTTATTTGAGACTTTGTATATAGCTTCAAATAATTGTACAAAATAATACGATTATAAAAGTAAATTTTAATACAATAGTATAATCGTCATTAAATGAAAATATTATCATCGCTCTATAAGGTTTTGTAAAAATACCAATAAATAGTCCATAACACTTAGAAGCATAGCGCGGTTGCCGTTCTTGAATTTTAATGGTATATTTAGACCAAGTCCAGTCGTATAGCGAATAGAAACGAGTTCATTGGATGGTCTGCCAACGACAGCTGGAATGTTTACGAAAAACAAACCTAAGAAGAAAGGCAATTTAAGCGAAACAATAAAACCTAATGTCGCTGTTCGATTTCATCTAAATAGTTCAAATGGTTTTGAAATAGACGCGTCCGTGTGGTACCTGCCTATATTTCCGGATAAAGTGAACAGTCAATTGGCAATGTTTTAAAGGATACTGAAAAGCCAATTGATAAAACACCAAGCAAATGAGAGTGCGTAAAAATAACACAAGCGAAATGTGACTCGATTCAGCGGCCCATTTCTCGGAACGTTTTTAATTAACCATACCTCTGCAAATTGGACAATATCAGTCGGAATTGACAGCTGTTTCGTATTTCGAATTCAGCATCCGTTAGCAAATTATATTACAAACAAGGAAGACAATTTTCGAGTATCCCGCGGAAGAGTCAGAGCGGCGAAATAATCGATTCGAGCGGCGATGGGCCCCGAAACGTCCGTCTGCGCCATCGAACTTTACTTTAAAATGAGTATAAATTGCAAAACTTGGGAATTATTTGCATCTCGCTTCCATGGCAATTTACTCCGTTTTTCCTGAGTTTCATTATAACAAGTTTAATTGAAGACCGCGTCCGGTACATAAATTTAAACTTTTGCCGTGCATTTAAATCTGCTTACGGTAGTTAGTTGTTCACGAATTAATGGCGGGTAAATGAGTTTCCAGTCCACTTTAAACTATTTAACATCATAAATAGGACTAGTTAGTGTTAATAGAATGTTAACTTTTATTGTTATCTTGTATATTAAAGCGACTAGTTAAATTTAATACTGGACTGGTGAAAATGGTGAAATATGCTTCAGAAGCTTAAACCTATTCCTGTATGTAATTAACTTTCACTTTCATTTTTTTTTAACTTCTGATTAGCAGAAACGTCTGCAATCGATGCCCCAAGGCAGACATTTTCCACTTTTTAATTTTTTCACTTTCATTCCTGTATTCGTTTGCATTCATGAAAATATTCGTAATTACATTTGAAGGAAAGAGATAATAAATGACCAAGTAAAAATCTTCCAACCCAAGTACCTCTATATGTTTAAAATTACTGACTTGAACGTACATTTTATTATGAACTTGAACTATTATTATATTAAGTATAACACATTATTTACTGCGCAGGTTCTCGCGACAAGGAATGCGAAAGTACCTTTTACGTAGCAATTTAAATGTTAATAAGATTTAGCAGCAGGTAAGGGGATGTCAGTAAGAAGCAACGTACCATGATTAATGCACATAATGATTTTATTATTGCATTAACGTTCCGGTTTTGGTATTTATGGACGTTGTATATAATTGTAGGATGGTGATTAAGGTGCGTCGCAGAACGAAACTCTTCTTCATCTTGATAAATGTTGTAACATAAAAGTGAAAACTGTAGAATTATTAGGTGACGAACGTTTCAGACACAATTCCTTCCAGAAGGAGACTAGGGCAATTTGCCATCGCCAATGCGGTCTGCAAGATCTCCAATTCGTGTTTTCCACTCCCACTCCGAATGGCTTACGAGCCATGGTCCGTAAGCTATTCGTAAGTTTGGACTTCTAAGCTTTACTAGAAGAACAAGTATCTGGGCTACTAAAACTAGAAGCATATTTCTCATGACATAAATACAAACTAGAACAAAATTGGCATTAAGAAAATCTAGAATATTCACATCGTCTATTAATTAGTATAACTTAACTATATTTATGCTCATCATGAGCAGATGCAACTTTTAAGGCCATGTCATAAAACAGGTCCCGGACGCTTTATTGTAAGTAGATGGCACACTCACGACAAAGAAGGCCATAAAGAGTAAGTAGTGTTCGGGGACAATTATTATCACCTCGGGTTTATGATGTCGTTTTTGGGCAAGAGGTACTTTGTCGGATGTCAATAAGGCGATAAGGGGCAGTTAGATATCTTTGTGACAAAGTGGCACCTTTGACTTGAGAATGTCGCGGGATTTGAAGTAGCATCATAACGGTTATTGGTTATAATTATAGTTTAAACATAACAGTTAAAGAGTAAGGGCCGGTTGCATCAAACCGTCTGTCACCGTTAAAGCGTTCGTTAATTTTTTATTGTATGGAAAGTTCCATTGACGTCTGCTGCGTGACGATGATGTGTCTGTCAAATGTGGTTGATGCAGCTGGCCCTATAGGTACGAACGGTGGCGTCGTCGTAAGATTACTGACAGTGACAGCAGGTAATAAATTTGGCCATGTTGTGGGCAAGTAAGTAATAAATAATACAAGCATTCCTTGCACAAATAAACAGTTGATTAATTTTAATCATCCGTTAAGTCATTAGTAATTGAGAATTAAATTTATTATTAGATGTTCAAATTTGCAGTAGGATAAGGAAAGTATGTCTTTGCAGGATGAAGTTTTCGGATTTTCATATGCAATGTTTTATGATATGATACGCACCTACTTGTGACTTTTCAGTTTAAGTTAAATAAAGCAAAATTATAGTCGCGAATATTTTTAATATCGAGAATAATTCATATCATTCCCCAGGTAGTTCGTAAATACATACATACATACCTTTAATCACGCCTGTATCCCATAAAGCATAGCCAGAAAACATGAACTACTAAGTTTCAGTGCCACTCTTTGGCAAAAAGGGGTTGAAAGAAATCCAAATTGTGCCATTGCAGTGACAGGTTGCCAGCCTCTCGCCAACGATATACGATATTTTAAGATCGTGTATGAAACTCAGTATGTTCTCACATTATCCGATCCGATATCGGACTTAGGTTCGATATTCCATGAATTTAAGCTGCCATCTTTGATTTTTGCCTTTGAAATCCTTCCCAAATCCGATATCGGATCGCATAATGTGAAAACTCACTTACGCTAGTTACGCTTACGCAAAATCATGTGCTGTTCTTGAGTTGTAATTTCTTGTTGTGACGCCTAATATGGCCTGACATAACATGCTGTGACAGTCTTGCTTGAACTAACTATTGTTCCGAGTTCACTGAACTGGAACTGCGTTAATTATGGTTCATGATGTCAGGGAACATATAAATTTGGTGTACATTATTCATGCAAAACTGATATAAAATAGTTATACAATTCCTGCTAGTTTTGTGTACCATTCATCTTCTACTCATTCTTTGTTGGTTCTTAGTTTTTCTAGTGTGGCGACAGAAGTTATCTCGCGAAATAGATATGACCTTTCTTTTTCTCACTGCATCAATATTACTATTTAGAATCTACTACACAGACAAGGAGTCGTGTACAGTATTTTTTTTTTCTTATAAGATATTTCAATTTTATCAAGAACTCAAGTACAATAACATGATTAAATTTGGTTTCCCATACCTAAACGATCCTTATACAATCTGCATAAAGGCTTTTTTGATATAGAAAAGCACATATCACTTTAATTCCTTGCTGAAGAGACCCGCCCATTACATGCACCCTACGTACCGTGGCGCGTCTAGTTACGCCTGTGACAGGACGACGGCGACGCTCAACTAGTACTACTCGTATTGTGCCGAGTTCACTGAACTAGGACTGCGTTAATTGAGGTTCTTGGGACCATAACAAACACCATTTTAGATCGTATGGTACTTGACCAAATAAGGCCCGGTTCTTGTTCGGAAGTTCTTAATTTACAATTTTTTCTTTCTGAAGTTCTTTTTTTTTTATTTTTTTTTATACTACGTCGGTGGCAAACAAGTATACGGTCCGCCTGATGTAAAGCGGTCACCGTAACCTATGGACGCCTGCAACTCAAACAGTGTCACATGCGCGTTGCCACCCCATTAGAAACTAATTTAAAATTAATTAATTACTTAATTTAAAATTTTACCTAATTGTGCCCTAGTAATAAATTTATAAATATCAATAGAAAAAATTGAGAAAAATTAATGCTGCTGATGGGTTTTTTAGGTAGTATAACGTAGGCTGTGTAGGGTATTATAGTTTGGTTCTATAAAACGTCTAATATTCTAAAAACTACGTAGTTTGTAGACTTTTTCTAGACATTTTGGAAATGTTTAGTAACAGGTTGCTAATCTATACGTAATAATAAAAACAAATTAAACGATACGAACCACTCATGGCAAGAGTGACTATAACTTGTCTGCGGTCAACGCTAGCTGTAAAAGTCCATAACTACGTGAACGAATTTAATTCTTAAATATATTGTTCCATGTAGCTCGCTATAGTCGCTATACTACATATTATTATGATAAATACGTAGCATGTGCCACTAAAATCCCTAATCCGAAGTTGATTTTGATACAAAATAGACCAAAATGTGAGGGCGCTAGCTTACCAGTTTAAACGACCTGATTAATTGACTAATAAAAGAGTTGATGATCCGAGAGAGCCAGTTGATTGGAATTTACTATTAAAAAAACAATTAAGAAGCCTGTGCGTAAAATATTTACTGTCCCTTGTAAATTTTACAAGTATTTAAGGCGTTATTACGAACCGCATAACATCTGTAACTGAAAGTATGATATTGAATGTAGTATGTGCGGTGCGGTAGTGCACCACGCCATTGTTCGATTTTAAAGCGTTCTCAGACGTAGCTTAAACGGCTTATCATCATTGCCTGTCTGTGATGACGGGTTAAGAATTTCACCACCCCCTTTCTTCCCGTGGGTGTCGTAGAAGTCGACTGTAGGGGGTTAAATTGTGGCGTAGGCGAGAGGCTGCCGCTAGCAAGCTGTCACTGCTATGTCTATTTATTTATTATTTGTCTATTTATTTTTCTTTTATTATTTTTTGGGATACCTTACACAGATCTACTTAGCCCCAAACTAAGCAAAGCTTGTACTATGGGTGCTAAGCGACGATATACATACTTAAATAGATAAATACATAATGTGGACTTATATACATATAGAAAACATCCATGACTCAGGAAATATCTGTGCTCATCACACAAATGCCCTTACCGGGATTCGAACCCAGGACCGCGGCTTAGCAGGCAGGGTCACTACCGACTGAGCCAGACCGGTCGTCGTTTGAAATGTCACAATTTCGTTTTTTTTTCAGCCCCTTATTTGCCTAGAGTGGTACTGAAGCTTAACCCCTTTATGGGATACAGGCGTGATTGTATATATGTAGGTATGTTTCACAGTAACGTAATGTAATATGTATTGCTAAAGTAGGTACACATATTTCTAATAGTAGGTACATACTTCTAGTACCCATGTCATTTGATATTTGCCAGTCGCTTTTCGGTGAAGGAAATCATCGTGAGAAAACCGGACTAATCCCAATAAGGCCTAGTTACCCTTCGGGTTGGAAGGTCAGATGGCAGACGCTTTCGTAAAACTAGTGCCTTTGCCAAATCTTGGGATTAGTTGTCAAAGCGGACCCCAGGCTCCCATGAGCCGTGGCAAAGGGAGTATGATGACCCTTACACGTATTTCTAATAGTACATGCTTGCTTCTAGTGCCCAACTAATTGGAAGTACACTTTCTAGTCATATAAGCTTCGTAATACGGATTCTAGTGGGTGATATCTTCAGTATGGCTAACTAACCCGGAAGTAAAACCATTAGCCGCTAACATAAAATCATTCACGCGTTTACTTTGCGTTTAACGTTCGTTAAAAGTTAACCGTTACTCGGTAAATAAGGTAACGTTTTATGCAGTAGTTTTAAGTTAAATTGGGTTAATAATTCATGAGATAGGTAATATTAATTGTTGACTTATAGTCAACCAATTAGAATCATAGGCCTGTGAATCGATATATCGGTATACTGTGCACTGTATGTTACTCACACCTTCATGTAATCTCACTGTATATTCCATAGGTTAAGGATCATATATCAGTAATAAAGCATACGTTCAACCTACAAGTTGTTTCCATCAATGTTCCTCCTTACACGACGATCCTGGTAGGATCGCCATGTGATGTGGAGCGTAAATGATAACTACTTCGTATGGAGTATACGTTTAATGTGTCTTAAATAACAAGTACATGCCAATATATACTAAGCTATGCACATGTGTGGGTAAGGTGTGGTACACACACTACAGGCTACTGTAGAAGTAAACTTCAGTGACTTCTTATGGCAAATAGAGCACAGTTCAAATGAGAAAGGGTTCTAAAGTGGACTAGGATTCTAATTTGTTGACTGTATCTACGTTTGAAGTAAGTTTTTTTAATCGGACACTATTAAATAATTGAATAATATACGTACCTATCTAAAATCAAATCAATGCGTTCAATATGCAGTCAATGTTTTCTATGAAATATAAAAAAATATTGTATATGAATGAAAATGAAAAAAAATTGAAAATGAATGAATATGAAATTTGAAAAGTCAGTTGGATTATACATAGTACTAATATTACAAATGGGAACGTGTGTGAGTGTCTGTTTGTTTCTCCGTCTTTTACGGCAAAACGGAGCGGCGAATTAACGAGATTTTTTAAGTGGAGATAGTTGAAGGGATGGAGAGTGACATAGACTACTTTTTGTCTCTTTCTAAACCACCATTTCCCTTAAAAGGGGGGGGGGTGTATGGCGCATTCCGCAATTTTCGAAATTAACGCGAGCGAAGCCGCGGGCAAAGACTAGTTTACTCATAATTCAGTTGAAAACAACAATTTCCAACTGGAATAGAAACAGCAAACTAAATCGATTTTACTCAGCTCCTGACCGAATAGAAAATACTATTAAGAGATCAGGAGTCTAAAATAGCGGGCGGCAACAAGAAGTGCAGGAATACAATGGCAATGTGCTATTTAAAACCGACATTAGAATCGGATAATCGGATGCAGCGAGTTTATATCGAGTCGAGTCGTTGTTTTAATTAGTTGAATTAATTCTTCAGAGACTTGGACCAAAATACTTATGCTGAAATGTTCAGAAATATGTACTTTAAATGTAAGCTTGAATTGTGAAAAACTGTGGGCAAAACTGCCATTTAAATGAAAAAAAAAAGGTTTGATGCATTCTACAACCGACGAACAACGAGATGACCTTCTATATATGTACCTAAAATAAATAATCTTACTTTATTCAAAGGCAATGAAGAAATTCAACATTACGAGTATTTGTGTAGCTACCAGCGCATTAGTCAAATAATCTTAAAAATTATCAACTAAAGACCATCAAAAAACAAATGGCAGCCCAGTAGCCACATTAAACCATAAATAATACAAAGCAACAGAAGACACCAAGCCGCAAAAGCGATCTTATCCGATCCCGTTCACCGACACCGAAATAGAAGCGCCGTGCAAAACAAATGCACAATGAGTTCCGCGTGCCGGCGGGATTTATGTTCGTCGCCTACCAGCCTCATTCAACCTGGCTGGTCAATGACTATTACTTTACTAGATACCTTGACTTGACTTGACTTAAAGTCCTATGTTCCCTAGGTGGGGCAGAGGGCGTCCACAGTGCGCCGCCACTTCGATCGGTCTTGACCTTCGTGCTTCAATTCGCTCCAAGTCTTTCCAATAGCCTTAGCCTCTGCAATAATAGTCCGTTACTAGATACCTAACTACGTTTAAAGAAAAACATGGCTCAAGAACGACTGTTATAATCTATGGAAAGATCTTGCTGAACATACGATGGCGTCTAGACGCTTCACCATAAATAAAATAAATAAAAATAAAATAAGAAAGCCTTTTATTTCCTGCATTCTTACAACGTCAATAATTCTTAAAGATTTGATTATATTAATTTCATTTAAATTCGGTCTATTATAATTATAATTACTAATTTATTACATATAATTAATTTTGTCAAATCTAGTTCCATACGTCATTTGTTTGCAAGAACCCCTTCTCGGGTGAAGGCCTCCTCCAGAGTAAGCCAGTTGGATCTGTCTTGGGCTTTTTGTATCCAGTTTTTTCCTGCCACCTTAACTATCTAGTCCGACCATCGCGTGTATGGTTTTCCGCTAGCACGTTTTCCTTGCGGTCCTGGCCATATGGTTATTTGTTTCGCCCATCTGTTCGACTTCATCCTGGCGACATGGCCTGCCCATCTCCATTTTTGCTTTTTTGCGTACTGTAGCGCGTCTATCACCTTGGTTTTAGATCGGATAATGCTGTGATTGATTTTTTGGATTTTTCTAATATTAGTAATACTTCTCTCCATACTTCTTTGGCATGTCGTTATTTTTGTTTTAATATTTTTGGTAAATTTCCAAGTTTGCACTGCGTATGTGAGGGATGGTAGTAAGCATGAATCCATGATTTTCTTTTTAAATTTAATAGGCATTGACGTGCTCTTGAGAACTTCTTTTTGGCTCCAGAATTTGTTCCAGGTGATCTTGATTCTCCTGTCGACTTCGTGTTCAATATTTTTCATGTCAAAGAATATTTGTTTTCCGAGATATATGTAGTCTTTAACGTACTCCATTTTTGTATCATCGATATACAGTGGTTTTTCCGTACTATTAGTCATTAATTTTGATTTGCTGAGATTTATTTCTAGCCCTGTCTCTCTACTAGCAGCCTGTAGAGTGTGTATCATATATTCCAGGTCCGTAAAACGTTCTGAGAGCAGGACGATGTCGTCGGCAAACCTTAGGTGATTTAGGTATTTACCGTTAACTGGCAGCCCTCGGCCAGACCAATTCAGCTTGCTAATAATCGCCTCTAGTACTGCTATAAAAATCTTCGGTGACATTGGATCGCCCTGCCTCACGCCTCGTTCTATTTTTATTGGCGGGCCGATACTTTCCAGTTGGACTCTACTTGTGGTATGTTTATAGAGTTGTTTTAAGACTTCTATGTACTGGAGCTCTACTTGTTGTTCTTTTAATGCCTCCCATATTGACAAGTGAGATAAAGTGTCAAAAGCTTTTTGATAGTCTATGAAGGCAATGTAGAGTGGCCTCCGGAACTCCTGGTATTTTTCAATTATGAGCTCTACTGTATGCACATGATCTATTGTTGCGAAACCGCTCCTGAAGCCTGCCTGTTCAGCTGGTTGGTGGTTTTCTAAAGTGTTACTTATTCTTCTTTCTATAATTGATGAAAACAGTTTGTAGAGACTTGGCAGTAAACTAATAGGCCGATAGTTTGCAATGTCGTGTGGGTCGCCTTTTTTATAAAGAAGAATAATATTGGATTCCGACCACTGTTTTGGTGTTACTGTTGTGTTAAGTATTAAGTTGAATAGGTGTGCCAGTGGGTGGACAAGAGATGTAGAGCCGTATTTCAGTGCCTCGTTGCTTATTTTATCTGGGCCTGGGCTTTTCTGTAGCTTCAGTTTCTTTATTTGCTGCATGACCTCTATTTCATCAATTGCTCTGACTTTATTAGTATTAAATCTTCCCTCTTGTAGC
Source organism: Leguminivora glycinivorella (assembly GCF_023078275.1). Taxonomy (NCBI): domain Eukaryota; kingdom Metazoa; phylum Arthropoda; class Insecta; order Lepidoptera; family Tortricidae; genus Leguminivora; species Leguminivora glycinivorella. The sequence continues at coordinate 19,635,755 of NC_062973.1, forward strand.
TTGACGCTTCACCATAAGAGACGATAAAGAAAGAACAGCATACGAGTAAGTTCCCTGTCTTACATCATGAAAATAGACGCACAGTGCAAAACTAATTTGAATAATTAGCCCAAGAACCGGGAAAGCTACTTAATCTACAAGTTTTTTTTTTCAGGATAATATACTTCAACTCTATAGCATTCTTGTAAACTCCGATGCAGCTTTATTTCTGGCTGGTCTAATCTAGTTAAACTAACAATGTATGTACTTAACTATAACCTTAAGCCACCTGCGATACTTATCCGGTAACTATATACGGCACTGCACTCAGCCAAACAAATGCACAAATAGCGAATGCAGTAAATTATGTCCCCGTCAGGTGTCGCGCTGGACGGCTAGGCTGCAGGTTAGGCTGAGCTGAACCAGCTTAAGCTGTAAGTACGGCTTCAAATGCTGGGCAGCTGCGTTTCACTAGTGAGAAAGGCGAAACGGCTACCTTTACGTTTAGTTTAATATTATGATGTCAATCTTCAATTATAGAAAAAAATTAATCACAAGTTCGGTAGAAAATAGTTGTCCATTTTTAGAAGGAGTTTACATAGGTATTTTTTAGCGCTTTTGCGAAAGTTAAGTATGACTTAATTTTAATTTCTTCATATAAAGTAAATTTTGAGTTTAGCTGCCAAATCGATGAATTTACTGAAAAATATGTATTGCTATTAAGATTTTTAGCATCTTTCGGTATGAACTTAAAACAACAGTAAAAGTTGCAAACGATTAGGAAAAGTTACTCCTTTAAGTCTACATTATTTTGTTAACTTGTAAAAACTTCATCTGGGAGTTTATTCCAAAGTATTATCACTCTAATTTGCCAGTCACTACCCACAATCAACGGTTCATTACAGAAAATATCGGTTGCATTAATTTCCCCACTTAAAATGCATGCAATTAATATTTTACTGAGCAAAAGCCGGTAAATAAGCCATTAATCTACTTTACTTTATACGTCAGGCCGACGAATGACGAATATTAATCGTGTCAGGTCAGCTTCATTGAAAACTTATTTAATTAGGTTCCTATAATTTGATAACGGTAAAGGCTGATTTAGATGGCGCAAATTATTGAGGTTACATCAAGTTGAGCTGATATACGAGATCTCGTATCATAAATCATCTCTGAATCAAAATCATAAACATGTAGGTACCAAAAAGGTTTTAATTTTACTATTACTTACCCGTTAAAAGAGACGATGGCAGTTGGAAGATCCGCAAAAAGTTCGAAATTGAAAAACTGGTAGCCGAGCCAAATATAATACGTGAAACCAAAGCACATCGTCTCCATTGGCTAGGTCACCTTGAGAGAATGGGAGAAGATCGGGCAGTCAAAAGGGCCTACTTGGGGAGACTGATTGGACACCGTTCTGCTGGATACCCAAAATATAGTCGACAGTCAAAATGTAGTAGAAGTTGGACGGATAGAGTGGAGGTTGACCTCCGTGAGCTCGGCGTCGGCGAAAGCTGGCGCGATACCGCTCAAGGCCGAACAAAATGGCGTGCTCGTGTGTTAGAGGACAAAACTCATTTTGGATTATCGTGCCAGCCAAGTAAGTAAGTAAGTATTACTTCAGGTTGGTAAAGCTTCGATTACTGAACATTACCTCCCGCTCATCGCAACGCCAATAATATATCTATAACATGTACTAAAACTTCAACATGAAATAATATGTACAGTATAGCTGTAGTACACAGGAGAATGTTTCTTAAGGACTCAAAATCTCATAAAGAGTTAAAGACTCAAAAACAGAATTACAGACCATGAATTGAAAACATTCAAGATTCAACCAATTATATCCACTTCAACAAAAATCCCACGTGCTGTCAAGAAAACAAGTCTTATTTCCCTCAATACTGATTTCCCCGCTCAACTAAATCCTAGTCCTATCTGATCTCAATGTATGCAAGCAATTATTTTATCAGTCAATAAATAAGCTATTAATCTCCGTTACTTCCATGTCTGCCGCCTTCAGTGACGAGATAGAGTATCCTGACAAGTCATTTGACAACAACTTCACTTCATGAACCGCCTCCCAGGGACGAGAGCCATTACTATGAGTTTTTGGCGTTTTAGAACACCTTACTGGAACTCGATAGGGTAGGTAAAACACGGAATCATCATGAGAAATTTAAGAGCTTAGGTCTTGTCGGTAAAACAATCTCCAACCATGGTGAAAGTCATGTGAGTCATGTCTTTCTTCGACTTTATCCCTGACAGCCTAAAAGTCACTATGTTCACTTCTGGTTTACTTGGTCCATGATCTTCTTGGCTTTTCTCTCTTTCGCCTCCCTTTGAATGTTATATTATATATTACCTGTGTCTTAATAGATGTCCCTTCATATTATTTCCTCTCCCACTTTCAATGTATTTCTTTCAATGGAATGTATGTATTTTTTGGTTCTAGTAGTGTTTGGGACCTCAGTTCACTTTCTCGCAATGTTTACGCTATCGAGAAATGTATTCTAAATTTATGTATCATGGCTGAGGCTGAGGTAGAGTATCAATCCAGTCAAGTCACTTGACCACTAATGCTAACTAATGGGTTGTAGGACCAGAATTTATTAACTGGGGTCTCCTTTATGTAAAACAGATTAATGGTTGTCAGGAAAATGTTTAATTGCTGTATCAGGTACTTTTTATGAGTCATGCCGTAAATAAATGTTCTAGGAAAAACAAAATCAACATTCTGCATAAATAAGTCGCTATAAAAAGTGCAAAAATTGGTTTGTCTCATGAATAGGTCGTTGGTAAATAAGTTGCCAAAACTCATAGTCTGACATATAGGCATTTATTTTCTCTTTGTATTTTATTTGCAAGGGAACTTTTCATCTTCCTCTTTTATCTCACGTTATGTGAGGTCGGTACAAAATGAATTGTATGTAAATAATTTATCACTTTGTTTTCTGTTTTCAGTTCTGTCTGTTTTAGTGTCAAATGTGTAGGTACTTGTTTCGTAGTCTGAAACATCGTCTCCAGATTTAATGTTCGCCTTTATTTGAATCTAAGCCAAAACTACTGAAGCTAGCACCACAATATGAATATCTTAAACCTAACACACGTCATGATTTATGTTCAATGAAACATTATTCTGCATCGAAGACGCCGCTCCAGTTATTTTCGTCGAGACGCCATTTGCAAATGTTTCAACAATAACCTATCTACTGCAGAAACTAGAAAGTCAATTCTCGAAGGAGAGATTTAAGTGATTGGACAAGATTAGAACTACATTGGCTCCATATGCCATACATATAACGAGCGTGAGTTTTTAAAAAGCTTCTATTTTGTACACATACACATCGATATCGATACATGTGTACATTGATCGGCTAGTAAAACGACACGTGAAAAATATTTCAAGCAAGCTAGACAACTTCTCGATGAAGCCTTATTTACTATAAGAAAGTTCTACAAAGGTAAAACACAGTACAAGTCAGAAAGGAAAAAGTTCAGAAGCAGTAGGGGGAAGCGGGGCAGATACGTACACCTTTTTTCAAAATTGATTTTAGAGCCCAAAATGATCTTCAAATACATTTTTTTTGTACCTAGTTGACAGCATATTTATTAAGGTATACAAAATTTACGTTTTCTTGTTAAATTTATACCCAGAGTCAGAGATATATTGATTTAAACAAAAAATGGTATTTGTGTAATTCTGCCCCACCTGCAGGGCACTTTGATATCTAGTATGGGACACTTTGATACATCAATTTAGGGCACTTTGATACATATCAACCTGCCCCTAACAGCATGCGTTTCAGAACAACACACTTAGCTGACCAATGATAAGCCTTTTAAACATTACAAAAAGTTTATTAATGGTTAATTAAGTGTGGTGCTCTTGATACCTACGTACCTACCAGTAAGGTTATTAGGAAAGGTACACTAAAGGGGCACTTTGATACGTTCAAAACTGCCCCAACCAAAGTACCCCATTCGACAAATTAAAATAAAATATTTATAAAAAATATACTATGAAGTTTTAGTTCTAAATAATAAGCCAACTTGATAACTGAATAGATATACTTACTGCTATTGATAATGCTCATCCATTAAACTATTTAAATTTGCGGCACCACTCGGTCAGAAACACGTAAAATTTTTACTTAGGGACCGCGAAAACACGTTTCGACGCGCTGAGCGGCAACGGCTGACTGGCGAGCGGCGCGGCCGCCGGTACGTCACTCACACATACAAAGGCACGTTTGAGTGTTGCCGCAGGTGTATTTAAGCTTGTAGGTAAGGAGTTAGTGTGGGTGTTCAAAACTGCCCCTTGTGCCTAACTACCCCGCTTCCCCCTACAGCTTATCTGATATAGTCGTATTGACTCTTTCACTGAGATGCGATCGTTTCATGTGTGTGATAATATTTCAGCCAAGACCTAACCTGCGTAGGTATGGATCAAAATTCCAAACACAATATAATATCGCGGAACACTAATATTTTCTTTGAATTATAATCTACGATTCAGAGTAAAACAAACACAGGACTAAGATTAATAAAATATCGGAAAGATGACGTTTTACATCTGGAAATACACCCGAAGTAAACGCGGCAAAGTGCTTCAAGAGGAAATGTGGATTCTAACAAATGTATCGGACGGATATTGAGTTTCGATGTCGTACGTTGCGTGTCTGCGGTACCCGCGGTAATAAAATAATACTCCCATGCTTATCCGCCACCTTTTATATTGCACACTTTCTCGGGAACGAGATTACGCGGAGGAAATTTAATATTAAAATAACTTGCCTTACTCTTCGGTTTAAATATTAACGCGGGGAATAGAAATAGGTTTTAGGAAAGCATTTAAATAAGGTTCTCAGATCTCAGGAGAGAATAATGTACGCAGAATATAATGTAAATATAACTTGGTTCAAGGTGGATAGAAACTTAGAAAGATGTAACAATAATATGATTTAGAAGATGAAAACGTAGATATTAAATCTTAAAATGTATTCGGCTTTGTATATTGAGGGATAACCCTAACCCAATGCTATCATAAAAAGAACACAATATTTTTGTAGCAATTTCTAATAAAACAATATTTTCAGTACAGATGGTGTTTTTTTTACGCACTAGTGGACGGAGTGTTACGGAGGCTCATCTGTACTGAAAAACGTCGTACGATACACGTGCGAAAAGGAAATTCGTAACTCGTGTCGATTTAAAGCACTCCGTTCGGTCGTGTTTTAATTTATCGCCACTCGTTTCGAACTTCCTTTTTTACGCACTTGTATCGTAATGTATTATTCTATGTCAATGATTTCAATCGTAAGTCTAATACGCATATACCATGTCTGGCGTAGTTATTGGGTACCCATTAATTTCCAATATCAAACATGGCTGAACAAACAATTCAAACACAGATTTATTTACATCAAGTGTCCGCTTAATAGCCTTACCTATTCAGACCGATCAAAATGAATTTAAATCACGCCGTGAATTTAAACGATCGAGTCAACGATTTGACAATGATGAATTATTCCCCTAAACAGTTGAGGCACGAACAATATTCACATGTATTTTAATACGAAGGTGGGCGTGTGATTGTATCACTCGTGTAATAACAGTGTTGAGAAACATACTCAGAGCTGACTTGTCTGGTGTAGCATACATTTGTGTATATGATATACGGCCTTACTGTTTTAGAGCTGAAGCTTTGCGTGACTCATCGGGCATAGGCGACATTCAGGATGGTTGTTTAGCTATTAAACAGTTGGATAGGAAAGCTGGTGTTACAAATGTCAAAGTGTGTTAATTGTTTGTTAATATGTGATATAAGGTAGATTAATGGATATGGATAAACATAATCTACACCTACGCAGTTAGCCTACATAGAAAAGGTTTTATCCGAGTTTTTTACGGAAATTATTCAAACTGGCAGATCTAAATATAACTGAAATAGTTGAATTATTACCGACTTACATACATTATATTTAGTTTCGTTTTGTCTTGTTTGTGTGTCAAAATTGAATAATTGAAAGGAGTACGTTCGCAAAAATATGACTGATGGCTTTATTTGTGGACTGGATATAATAAGAACAGACGAAAATGATGTGCCTAGTATTTGTACATTTTCTGTCTATCCTTCGGAACTAAGCTTTTAGTTTATTATTGTTGTAATGGAGCTTTTTGAATCCCTATGAGTGCAATGAAATAGCTATAATCTGCGAAATAAGAATTCGATCCCTTTTCGTTTTCACTCTGTATCCACATGACTTTGAATTTGGTCGACTTTGCCCGCGTCGTAGCAATTCAATGTCAGTTTTATCGACATGTTTTACTGGTGACAAAGTTTCGATGTCGGTTGTAAAATATACGGGAAGATATTTACGAGCGTACGGTCGGCAGCGATGTGTAGCACGCGTCGGCTGCCCTTCCCACGTTCCGTATTCAAATATTTTAGATTATGCTCCGTGCTTTATGGGGACCGTACTGCGATCTTGAACTCTTGGACAGAACGGAATAGTGTTAAAGTCTATTTTTACTCGCACTCCGTTGCGTGGATTTGATGCCTGGTGTGAACAATAACGTAGATCTTCAATTTCTTGGAGACTCTGAATGTGCATTGTGGGTAGAAACATACAAAGAGATTTACAACCTAGAAAAGTAGAATCAGACACTTTAAGATTGACAAGTAGATTTAAACATAAAAACTAACGAGCATCTTTCTATACTTAGAACGCCCAAATAAATTTACTTTATTTACTTATTTCTCGCTTGTTACAGTCACGTCAAAGATTCCATCCTGTATCACGCATTTGTCTCCGCATTTCAAGTCCCAACATGTACAAAAATCCGGACAGGCAGGTAAATTAAAATTGACAGGCGATCATTAATTTTAAAATCCGAATAAAGAATGGCCGTTCTATTTTTAAACGGTCCAATCTGTCAACGGTTGAGCGCGCATGTTGTGCGACGACGAATGGTTGCAAACGATACCTACATCTGTTGTCTATTTCGAGATTTGTCGCTGTCTGCGCCGGAACCGAGACAACTCTTTTTTGAGTCGAAAATGTTTATGATGAAAGAAAATAACATAACTGACAGTTGGTAGTACATCAGCTTCAGACTCTGTAAGCGCCACATTATATTTGTCGACGATTTTTGAAGGTTATTTTGGCTTTCTAATAGGAGTAGCAAATATGAAGTTTTGATGTTTTGGCTGTTTTTAGTGCTTCGTCTAAAACTTTGTTCACGTAGCATTAAAATAAGATCAGTTCCGTTTTTTTATTAGTTAATGTTTTACAATTAGCCATAGGTACTATTTTTATTTCAATGAGTATGGCTACCAAACAAAACAGACAGTGGTTACGTAACTTCCATAAATTACTTAGGTGCCGTTTGGCGTCTTGTATCAAAGATTGTCATCTTAGTTTAGCCTAATATGTCAATGTTCCACCGATGTTAAGTTTATTGATATAAGCAAGGAATAATTGCCCGCACGTATAGTACTGAAACAGGAGCCGAGCTGATCAAATTCATAAGAGAAATTTACTTTCCGCCTGTCAAAGCCCCTTGCTTACGTCTTTGTGCGAACGCATTTAGCTAATTTGAATAGCTGTTTAAAGAGTGGCTTGAATTCTTTTCTTTGGCGGTACCGATTGTGGGAGCCGACTGCATTCTCGAAGGATTTGCTTAAAAAAGACGCATGTGTACTTGCAAGATATGCAGATACGACGTTATACACTGTAGGTTTTAGACAAAAAACTGAAGGAAAATATCAGAGGACTTTGAACTCGTTTAAATCAGAATTTTATTCTTAGTTTAAATAAAATATTGGCGAGACATCTCTTGCTCAAGTGCTGAAGGATTCTTCGAGCTGTTGAAACATGAAATGTTTAGTTTCAGCAAATAATTTACAAAGTTAATGTAAAACGGAAGTAATGTATCTCGTCCTTGGAACTTTTTTTGTGCCAAAAGCGTCACAGATACAACTTTCGCAATACGGCTCCGATTTGAATGCGCCGTAATACGTAATACTTCACAAAGTTTTGATTTAGATGTTTCTAGCACAGTATATTTACGAAGAGTATGCTATCTTTAAGTAATCATGACAACTTAGCGACCGCCATGCAGTTGAAGATGTTATACGCTCTAAAAAACTTGCTGAAATAGGTATTATGAAAAACTTGGCGTGTAGAGAAAAGTAAGAGATATTGCAGCTAATAGGTACACCTACATTGGATTACAATGAAAAAAAAAACTTATGTTACGTCAGAGATTATTACGTTAGATATGTGATTTGTGGTTACGTCTGAAAATTATTGTCGCCTTGTTTTTTGTTTGGGATAGCAAAGGTAAGCGAAAAGTATAGCGTATGCACCATTGTATAATGAGTTTTGTTGATAAAAAGTTCACAGAAGTAAAACATAATCATATCTAAATCGTGAATATTGGTAACGCAATATTTTTGCCATTGTTTTAAAATGTTTTCAATTTATTTTACTCTGTCTCTGTACATCTACTTCGCTCATGGCAAAGATAATTCATAAAGCAGAAGGTAATTTACTGTAACTGTCCCTGAACTGCTGCAATACTTCACAAACTTTTGATTTAGACGATTGTACTCGCGTATTTGCACTGCAGACATAAATTTAATGAGCTCAGTTACGTCTCTGTTTTATGTAACTTTCTTTTAATAAAGGCTAAGAGCAATCGCGGATCCGAGTATTAAAATCGTTTCAATGATCGTAAATTAAATTCTTTATGAGCACAGTAAAATAACGGTATTTTAAGACGATATTGGCTCGTCTTAAGTTACTTGCCATTTTGAGAACTATAAATAAATGTTTACTTTGTTCGGTTTTTCTTATTAATTATATCGCGGGATTTGGATCGTAAGGTTTAAATGATCCATTTTTTCCAGTAAACGAAACCAGATAAGGGCATCTCTGGCTGTCTTCACATTAGTTAATGAGTTACTCTTAAACGAATAGCTTCTATAGGCGCTGGAAGATAAGGTTGAATTCCTGATTAGTATCTGTAGATGTGACGAATGTTCCTTGAAGAAGCGCCGTGGGCGAAACAAGTGACAAACGACTGGCTCTGTCGGGAGTGATAAAGCACTGATTATATTACACTGCATTTTGCCTTCATAATTAATTGACATCGGTTATCTAAGCCGCTTTACGGCACTGACTTTGATTACTAACCGGGCGGATTGATAATAACTCATAATGTTACTTCGGTTTGTAACGGATTTTATGAGTGTGACTAAGCTGGGTCGGTTTGTGAAATGTGCCGATGTTCAATTATGGCTGTTAGTGGTTGCAAATCGAACTGGCTAAATATGTAAAACGTAGATGTAGTTATGGACAGATTCGAATGCACAATGCGTTTGACAAATTAAGGTGTAAGACGCAAATCGAATGTTTTATATTAATATACGAGTAGGTCCTTATTTCATCAGCAATAAATAGAATGCTGAAACACTATCAGTATTTGCTGAACATTTGTAGTTTACTCAGACACAAATTCGTCGTGTTGCTGCCTTCAAAAAAATTAAAACATTCTTCAACAAAATACTATTTTGTAAGTTTATTCAAAATCAGAAGTTTTACTAACGAGTAATTGCAAACAATTTACTTAATTTACATATAAATTAATAATGAATTCATTAAAATTACAAACGACGTGGCAACCTATCTCTTAGTTAATATATCGAGCCATTAAAATTACTAAAATTATCAGGAAGTCAACTTGAAGCGCTGGTGGCTTAGCGGCAAGTGTGCGACTTTCGATCCGGAGGTCGCGGGTTCGAACCCCGGCTCGCACCGATGAGTTTTTCGGAATTTATGTGCGAAATGTCATTTGATATTTACCAGTCGCTTTTCGGTGAAGGAAAACATCGTGAGGAAACCGAACTAATTCCAATAAGGTCTAGTTTACCCTTCGGGTTGGAAGGTCAGATGGCAGTCGCTTTCGTAAAAACTAGTGCGCACGCCAAATCTTGGGATTAGTTGTCAAAGCGGACCCCAGACTCCCATGAGCCGTGGCAAATGCCGAGATAACGCAAGGAGGATGATGATGATCAGGGAGTCAACTTTTTACAGCATTTTAAAAGTAGCAATAAAGTGCGTTTCCGAAGCATTATTGCCAGTAATGGGTGAAATGAAAAAGGCAATTTGAAGCTTTCAGCTTCCCAGTGCACAATTTTTTATCACTTTATTATTTTATTGCGAGCGCCTTTCGTTTCACGGGTTACTTTTCAACGGGTTGTAATAAATTATACTGCTATATTTTACAGTCTTAAACTCCTGTTTGTCAGACCCTTGCATCTATTTATAAGAGACAAACAACACATATGAAATGAAATTGATTCTGATGTGCAGATTACTGTGTTACTTTTCGTACATTTAACAATATTTTGTCTTTTCCGAGCGCCCGAGCAGCAATGCTTCGTTTATTGTTTTTGCATGTGCAGGTGGATCGGGCATGTAGAGAGGATGGATGAGAGGAGAGTAACGAAGAAAGTATATGAAAAAAGAGTGGAAGGGTCAGTTGGAAGTGGAAGACCTAGGCGAACTTTTCTTGTTCAAATCGGGGAAATATTGCAAAAAGGCCAGGTCAGAAGTACTCGAAACCGACGAGCGTGTATGAGAAACGTTATGAAAGTGTGTCAAGCGAAAGTGATTTGTCAGGATCGTAGTAAATGGAAATCCGTGATTTCTGCCTACCCCTCTGGGAAACAGGCGTGATTGTATGTATGTATGTATGTATTGTTTTTGCAAAGCTATTTTTCGAGACTTTTTTAAATTTTATCGGGAATCGGGAAGACGTAAAAATCGGAGAATCCCGGCAAATCCCGGCCATCCGGCAAACCTAACTCAAGATGATATGAATGGAGATTACGAAACGAGACTTTTCTACGTGTGTACTTCGTAAATATCGTAGAGGAATTTTGGTTAGTAACTTTTTAGCTATTTGCTGTTGACACAAATGAGTGCATAGTAATTAAAACACAGCGACCCCTTCATCGTAAAACAAGTAATGACAAAAATGTAGGTTCGAAATGTTCCAATATGGTTATTAAAGACGACCATGAGCTTAGGAATGCTACGCTACCTCAAAAAAAAAATGCTCCAGACTCATGCGGCATTAATATTAGCCGCTGCGGTATTTGTTATTGCCACTCCGCTGCTTACGCCCAGTGCTTTAACGATGTATTCATTTATCGTTTACTTCATTTTGGAATACCGCGTATTGTGTTACACACTTTAATAGGATCGTGATCAAAACAAAGGTTTGTTTTGATTTGAAAGATAATCGAGCTTTTGACATCAATAAAATTAAGCCGCTTTCTACAAGCCAAAATTAAACGAGATAGTTTTATAAACTGAACTAATAAAGTCAAGAACAAATACCCATTAAATAACTCCGCAAAACGTTTGATGTGACACACGTGCTATAAAATTTGTCGCGTTCCAGTGACAAAAAGCGTAAACAACCTAAAATAACGAGCGAAATGATGGTCTACCGAAATAGGTGGGTTATTCTTGTATCACGTTAATTGCCGCTTTTTTCCGTGCCGGGATTCCGTAATTTGTCTTCTCAGAAATGAGTCGCGTCGTCGGTTTCGTGGGACATGTAGATGTCAGGTTTTTTTCCGTACACCCCTCGTCCAGCGTAAATTACGCTTTAGGAGAACACCCCGGGGAAACGTTAGACGGGTTCCGTAATTACTGTTTTAACTGCTCGCCGAGAAATGTCAAACGTTACTTATTTCGGGTGGAATTGCCTACCATTCTGTTTTTTGTGGGTTCGGTTGCGTGATTATAAAATTTTAACGTGCAATTTATTTCCACGGTTCTCAAGCCTTTCGTTTCAACGTCATAAAACGAACAAAAAATGTTTTTATTTTCTAATATGTGCATGTATATTATTATAATATCTGTTACTATCCTTTAGCGCTTAATAGAATATTCTGTCGCTTTACAGCGACGTTCATTGCGCCGAGACATTACATTCCTCCATCACTTTTTATCGCAATATGTTATTTATGAATTTACCTACTCACTTTTATATCTTCGTATCAAAACGTAATTCTTAAAATACAATCCCAGCTCAATATTTCATAACGCGATGCATTTTAAAGCAGATTAAAAAATTAAATTTCCGACGGCTTGAAATACATTATGTCTGTACTGTAGTAGCATTCTGAATAATTGAAATCGAAAACCGAGCGGGCCTGCGGTCTCATTCTGAGCAGAATGGGAATCAATACTTTGCGTCTGATGCCAAATGCTACAAGTGAAAAAAACACGTACGACGAACGAGGTTTGTGGTTTAACCGGGTCGGAAAAGGGTATTTTGGCGTCATTTTGGACTTTTATGCGTGAAAATTCGTCGACAGACGTCCCCTGCACATCACTTTGTGGTTAGCTAAGACTAGAGACATGTTCTGTTCCAACTTTGAATGGTCTAGAATATTTTTCTATTTTCAATGTACTGCAGAGTTTGAGACCAATCACGTATCTAAGCTCGTCTACTAACACTCGCCAAAAGTAATTAATCACTGAAATGTGTGTGTTTTTTTTTTCATATCTGGGTTAACATATTTTAATAATGACTTGGGTGAAAAGATAGTGATTTTTAGTTAAATTAGAAGATATTAATCAGTATGGAATGAATAGGTAGGTGCAGTCAACCAATTGGAACCCTAGGCCACTCTACAACCATATCAAAATGACAAGCAGTAAGATATTTCTTACAACCTGATTTATAACGTCACTATGACATAGTTCTACAGGTGGCCTAGGGTTCCAATTGGTTGACTGTATTTCGCGAAACATTACAAGTGAAAACACGTACTTATATCGAACGAGCGAGGTTTGTGGTAACCGTGTTGGAAAAGGATATATATTATGGCATCTTTTTGGACTTTTGTGAGCGAAAATACATAAACGACGTAATATGCAAGCTTTGAGGTTAAGATTACAGGCGTTTTCTGTACGAAATTTAATGACCTACGATGTTTTTGTTTTCTCAGTCAATCTTCTCAAAATCTACGCCGAACTGAGGCTACAAAGAAATTGTTATCACTGAAATATATGCTGTATTTTGGTTCACGACTAAGGTTTATGATACCTGTAATTTTAATTAGAGAAAAGGTATATCAGCAATCAGCATCATTTAGGACTTTTCGCGAAAATACATCTACGGCAGAGGCATTTATGGTTTCAGTTAAATTACAATTGTCATAAAATCTAAATATTAAATGTATGCAGGTAGTGTACAGGCAATGCACAAAAGATCTACACCGCGGGGTCACAAACGTCGAAAGGTAAGGCTAGACTGCGGAGAGACCCAGTGCTAGTGTGGAGTCCATTCTAGCCCCAGGTGAACGAGTTGTGAAAAGTGATATTACTTATAGGTAAGGGCATTTATTTGTGTGATGACAGATATTTGTTCCTGAGTCATGGATGTTTTCTATGTATATAAGTATTTGTATATTATATATATCGTTGTCTGAGTACCTGCAACACAAGCCTTCTTGAGCTTACCGTGGGACTCGTTCAATCTGTGTAAAAATGCCTTATAATATTTATTTATTTATTTACTTATAGACCCGCAATACAAGTGAATTCATATGGGTATTTACATCTGTGTTGCAACCGCGAGTATAATAAATAGTTCATCTAGTAGCAAGATAGGCTTGTGTCGTTCACGAACTATGAACTGTTAGGAATAAAATCCCATCAATGACCGAAATGAACTGAATCTTTCCGTGGTCTGAGTATCGGTCTTTGCTCATTTAGTTCAGTATAGGATCGGCGAGCGGGAGCGGTTTGGATCAAGAACGAATGTGTGACTGCGCCGACCGAGAGCGAGGGCTACTTAGCAGAGCAACAAAAAAAGTCAAGTTTTCATATTAAACTTCGGTTACTTACAACCTTTCGGCCCGGAATGTTACTATCTGTGGACTATTCGTATAATTTTGACACTATTCGGTCCCATTCGTTCTGATCTTTCCGACCGCAGTGATCGCTGGTCTGGCTGAACTAAATGAGCAAAAGACCTAAAAGAGCGAACTAGTTCATGGGAGCGATTGAACGAGATCGGAGCGCTCCGATCAACGAACGAAACGGCACAAGCCTATAGCAAGAGATCCGCGTCGCGGGGTCACGGACGTAACGGTGAAGCTAGACCGCGACGAAACCTAGTGTCGTGTAGTCTAGGACTAGCTAAACAGAGGACAAGTGGTGAAATGGAATATAACGACTGCTGTGTGCAGTTGAATTCAGGTTTACAATTTTATAGGTATTTTTAATCGACGCAAAAACGACGGGGGTGTTATAAGTTAGACGTGTCTGTCTGTCTGTTTGTCTGACTGTCTGTCTGTCTCTCTGTAGCATCGTAGCCCCCGAACGGATGAACCGATTTAGATTTAGTTTTTTTTTTGTCTTAAAGCTGAGTTAGTCGGAAGTGTTCTTAGCCATGTTTCATGAAAATCGGTCTACTAGTCGCGGTCGGAAGTTTTTTTCAAAATTTTAATCATATTGTGATAATGCATGAAATATTAAATTATAAGTAGGTACCTAGTAAAACTTCGAAGTCTGTCTTATGAGCTTGGTATTGCAATAAATTGTAAGTATGTTTGTTCTCTATCTAATTTATATACGTTAAGGCGACTTTGAACGTAGAAAATAGCCACATTGATCTGTATAATCGATCTAAATAAATTATTTCTCTCCGATTCACTTTTCCACATATGTGGTTAAGAAGTCCGATGACAACCACAAATATTTCTAGACTCAGTACCAGGTACTTGCAATGAGTTCGATCAAAACGATCCATGTAGGTACCCAACCCTTAAATATGCATGACCGTAATCGTAAATATCATAAGCCGTGCGTATATAAAGTACGCGGCAAGCGTAAATCTTCGGGCCGCTCGTAAAACGCAACCACATTGTGCACGTCAAACTATGAGCGGCGAAGAAGGACGTAAGTCGCGCACGTCAAACTTTGAAGGATGACGTCGCTTATGGTGAAAACGGTATGAGAAACGCTTGGCTTTCGACAAAGAGTGACAGTGTTTTCTTTCCGAGAAAACAAATG
Organism: Leguminivora glycinivorella; assembly: GCF_023078275.1. Taxonomy (NCBI): domain Eukaryota; kingdom Metazoa; phylum Arthropoda; class Insecta; order Lepidoptera; family Tortricidae; genus Leguminivora; species Leguminivora glycinivorella. The sequence continues at coordinate 19,650,847 of NC_062973.1, forward strand.
AATCACAGTACGCGATAGCGATCGCTTATGGATAACAGTAACAGCAGAGAGCTTACTGCAGTTCTAAAAGGTTTCAAGGTCGTGTCCAGAAATACCGTAGGCGACAGTTCATTTCTCAGTTTAGCCGCACAGTTCAGGACTGCCAACCATCTAAGTAATGAAGATGGAAATGCTGTCGCGTGAAACAATGGCGGGAAGAAGCGGCAGGAATTAATCCGAACATTTCCGAAAGGGTAAGGTTGCTACGAATTTTCTATTCTAGCTTTCTTTGCGACACTGCAAACTTAGGCATGACTTCATGTTTACTGATTGCATTTATTTGTGTGATGAGCACAAATATTTGTTCCTGAGTCATGGATGTTTTCTATGTATATTATATATATCGCTGTCTGAGTACCCACAACACAAACCTTCTTGAGCTTACCGTGGGCCTCAGTCAATCTGTGTAAGAATGTCCTATAATATTTATATTTATAATAATTACAAACTATAGCGTAATTAATATTACAGATTGATAAAAAACTAACCTTAATTTTATTATTCCATAAAACAAGTATTACATTTATTAGACACATCACCATAATATTAAATGACGAATACTACATGTAATAAATAAAATAATAACTAAAAACTAGTAAATGCAGGTAATAATATAGTTTCACGGCATAGACAAGATATAAGTTTCAAGTTTCAAGTTTCAAGTTTCTTTATTTGGCCAAGTAACAAAACACGTTACATCTAGCAAGTCAATTACAGGTCATTGCTAAAACTAATCATGCAATGTCTTAAAATAGCTTATATAAAACAAAGATATAATTCATATAAGATGTACATTATTTTTCATTTTCTCAGTAAATTCATTGATTGAATAGAACGGATTACATTGAAAGAAACGTTTCAGTTTATTTTTAAATTCCGTACATGTTAAATTTATTACGTTTACAGGCAGTAAATTATAAAGAGTAACTTTTAAGGAGATACCTTGTTTAAATGTTTTGACTAACTTTGTTGCAGGAACGCATAGCTTATACTTATTTCGTGTGTTATATGTATGAATGTCCTTTCGCGTTTTAAAATCATTCTTACTTTTGTGGATTTCTAATAGGCAGTTAAATATGTACAATGAAATTACTGTCATGATTCGACTTTTTATAAAGAATTCTCTAACGGAAGTGCCTTTGCGTAGATTGTATACAATTCTCACTGAATGTTTTTGAGATATAAGAATCCTTTTTATTCCAACTGCGTTGCCCCAAGTAGTTACAGCATAATTCAGATGAGCGTGAACTAGAGCATAGTAAGCCGATATAAGTGTTTTACGATTGATTAAGGGTCTTAGTTTTAATAGTGCATAATTTCCTGAAGCTATTTTGTTACAAATTTTGTCAATGTGAAATGAGTGACTTAACTTATTGTCAATATGATATCCTAAAAATATTGTGTTAGTTACGTTTACTAATCCTATCTCACTAATATTTATACTATCAATTATATTTTTATTATGGTATGTCAATAATGTAGTTTTGTTAGAGTTTAAAATGATTCCGTTAGCATTGAACCATTCTCCAAGCGTTTTCATGATATTTTTGATATTCTGTGCCAGTTTGTCTAGGTTAGTCTCTTTTAAGCCCACATGTGTGTCATCTGCAAATAGGGTAACCATAGCGTAATTGGGTATGCATTCCGGTAAATCATTAACATATATTAAAAATAAAATTGGGCCCAAGCTAGATCCTTGTGGTACACCAACATTTACGACTATTTCTTTTGAAGATGTGCCATTGATATTTACTTTTTGACTTCTGTTATTTAGGTAGCTTTTTATCAAATTAAGTTCTTGGTGTTTAAATCCATAGTAATCCAATTTCATTAATAGAACATCATGGCGGATACAGTCAAACGCTTTAGACAGATCACAGAAAATACTACAGCATTTTTGTGATCTGTCCAAGGCTGAAAGCACGAAATCTATAACTTTACGCAACACCATTCCTGTTGATTTTTCCTTTTGGAACCCATATTGGTTCGAATTAAACAAACTGTAACTATCGAAATACTCGGTTATTTTATTTTTAATTACAGACTCTAATATTTTAGACACAGCTGGAAGTATGCAAACAGGTCTATAATTGTTAGGGTCCTCTGTTGCTCCTTTCTTATGAAGTGGAATTACTTTCCCTATTTTGAGACATTGTGGAAATATACCCTCTGTTAGGCAGCTGTTAATAATATTTAGTAAGATTTCTAGTAAGTAGCTATTTCCTAAGAATATTTTTTTAACAAAACGAGAATCTACATTATATACGTCTTTGGAACATTTATCCTTCAACTTCTTTATTGTCTTAAATAATTCAACTCTATCAATTGGAATAAACTTGATACGCGTGTTTGGACGTTCAACTTTACATAGGAAGTCTTTGCATGTTTTTTTGTCATTAATTAGGTGCCCAGCCGTTTTTTCTGCAACCGAAGAAAAGAAATTATTAAAGGAGTTTGCGATTTCTTCTGTATTAGTAATGCATTTACCATCATCATTAATTATCGCTTCAATATGATTTTGTGTTTTTTTGTTTTGTTTCGTTTGTTCTTTAATAATTTTCCATGATTCAGTAATTCATAAAATAACGTTTAAAATTTAATCGACTGTATTTTGTTTCACATGCCGTGTATTTTACGGCTGGCGTTTATAATGCCGAATAGTATTTTATGGACATGGCCACCGAGTTCAGTATTTTACATACAACTTTTTTGAATGAAAAGTAATAGTCAATCAATAAAAATAATTAGATAAAAAAAATGTAGTTCACTGTACATTTACAGCACATTATGCGTATTGCGGCTCGGTCCTGCCGGGCTAGCATAATGATGGCGCGTGGTAAACTCAACGGAGTAGGATAAACTAATAGTCCTTAGTCCTTGCGAGCGAGATACTTTCGACTATCATTGTGTTGGGACATGCAGGATACGGGAGATGTAATTGCACCGTGCTATTGTCTCATTGTACAAATATGTGTTTGTGCCTTTAGCTCTCTCTCTCTCCTTCCAGCAACATCACAAGGATCTCCGCTTTCCTAACCTGATGTAACAATGGACACCCACAATGGTTAGCATCTCAACTAGAATTTGTCTAAAGAGCGAATATGCTTCCGATACAAGCACCACTTTTCTGAAGAACACGTACGAGATTTGGCTGAACAGTGAACAATAGACACGTCTACAGCCGCTAGTGAGGAGCTTTTCTGTGAACCAAACGCCTTTGAACAAAGTATTAATGTACACGTAGGGTGGAGCGAAAAAACACTTTTCTGGAATTAGCAAACCTAATAGTTATCAATCAATGCCCCTTAGTCTAAGAAGCCTTTGTGCAAATTTTCATATTTTTAAACCAACATCTTCTGCCTCCGCATTAGGTTTGAAATTTTGAAAATCTCATACAAACCTGAAAATTCAACTTTTAGATAAAAAATGTTTTTCTGCAGTATTATGTTCAGTATACATTATTGATACATATTATTACAAAAAACTACCAAAAATTGCGAAAATAGCGTTAAAAATTGCCAATTTTCAGTATTTTTAACCGACTTCAAAAAAGGAGGAGGTTCTCAATTCGACTGATTTTTTTTTTTTTTTTTTTTTTTTTTTGTATGTATGTTACTCGATATCTCCGAGAATCGTGGACCGATTTTCAAAATTTTTTTTTTGATCGAACGGGTATAACCCCGAGATGGTCCCATTGGCACCAAGTCGGGGTCTGATGATGGGATCTTGGAGAAATCGAGGGAACTCTTCAAATGTTATAGGCACATGTAATGTTTTTAATGTATTTTTCAAAGGTACACCAGTATTTACGCCTGATGGTAATAATTTTATGTGGCTGAGCTGATGATGGAAGGTCAACTCCTCAATGGTTAGGAGTTAAAGGATAATTCTTTCACTACTGTACATATATTCGGATTGATACATATAATATCAATAGGAACCACTAAAAATCAACAAATAAATTAACTTTTTAACAAAAAATAAAACCGCCTTCAAAAAAAGCGCGTTACAAAACACGTAGAAACTAAAAAGCAAAAAATAATAAACCTTTGAATTCAGATTTCTTATCGTATTGCAATAATCTAAACATCCAAATTATAAACAAATCAATTATTTTTGGAGTCGGGGCCAGCCTGAGTATGGTTGGGTGGGGCCAAACAGGCAATATAGCAAGGCGACGAACAGGTCTGGCACCGACTACAAAAATAATTGATTTGTTTATAATTTGGATGTTTAGATTATTGCAATACGATAAGAAATCTGAATTCAAAGGTTTATTATTTTTTGCTTTTTAGTTTCTACGTGTTTTGTAACGCGCTTTTTTTTGAAGGCGGTTTTATAGCGGCTATTTTGGCGAATGTACTGAAACTAGACAAACTTTGGCTATTCTTGACGCTATTTTCGCAACTTTTTGTAGTTTCTCATAATAATATGTATCAATAACATATACTAAACATAATACTGCCGAAAATTTTTTTTTATCTGAAAGTTGAATTTTTAGGTTTGTATGAGATTTTCAAAATTTCAACCCTAATGCGGAGGCAGAAGATGTTGATTTAAAAAGCTGAAAATTTGCACAAAGGCTTCATAGACTAAGGGGCATTGATTGATAACTATTAGGTTTGGTAATTCCAGAAAAGTGTTTTTTCGCTCCACCCTTTGTACAGGTAAGTCTGTATCGCTAATCGGGTAAAGACCCGAACTGCTGAATAGCAAGTAGTTCAGTTAGCAGACTTGCCCCAGTTTCACGGCTCGGCAGACGGCCATAAACTGAGCATCCGAACGTTTCCATCTATTCGGTTGAGCACGTTTTCGTGTCTAGATCCGATCCAGTTTGTGCGGTATTGATGCATAATAAATTGAGTGTCCTAGACTTGTGTTGGTTCTCCTAAGAATACCTGTATTGATTTTTGGTTTTACTTCCTTTGGAGCAGTTTCAGGGAAATGTTGCTGTAATTTTTGTAGTAGGTAATTTATCAGTTTTATAACGTTCACGGACATTTCGTCGAAAGACGTAAAACCAGACTCTCGTGATATGGATATGGTATCAAGTATATGTGGTCGATGATTTTCACTGTGATAAAATAAAACCGCTTATCCACTGGATAATTTACGTGGGATTTGAATGAAATCGAGTATTTTGTGTTATTTTAGACAAACCACAAGGCTCGGTGTCAAAGTTAATGAGGGATATGAACTCGTTTAAAATGTATTTTTTTTTATATATATAAATGGCCTCAGTCCCATTTGGTGGGACTATTTTGCCAGTGTCAAGGTGATATAAGCTAATTGTTTTAGATTTTGTTACGGTAAGTGCGACGTTGTTCGGTAGTTGGCACTTGTAAATTGATAGCTAGATTTTACAAGGGCACGTGGACTATCGGCCGTCGAAGACAAAAAAGGGGCTAAACGCGTTTCGAGATTAATTCTTCATCAGCTTCTCACTATAACATTAGTTTACTACATAATAAGCTATCGATATTACACTTTTAACAACATTAATGAGCAAGAGAAGGAGAAATTATTCACGATACGATGCCGCTAAGATGGCACCCGAACCGGAAGTCCTAAAATGTAATTAAACCGAAACCTTGTAACCAGAACTATACAACGTCACAAGTGTGTTAACATGGATTACGAGTATCAATCGGCTTTGTACAGTTCAAATATTGTTTTAACCATTTGCGCTTTAAAAATGTATAAATAATTTTAGAATTTTCAATATTTCAAGTAATCAAACGTTAAATACGTAAATATCCAAATAAATAAATATCCAAATCTCGTGAAACAATGTATTTTACACTAATGGTATACGTTTAAATCGGAATTCAGCGAACTTAATCTTGTGGTGGAATTGCTATGCATAAGAAAGTTCTTTGTCTCGATATCTTAGACAACGATCCTGATACAGTGCGAGGTACAATAACAGTTTAAATTCAGCTTTCATTAATAATTCAATTTGTTTTGTCATGTGAGGATTACCGCTAATAACGTAACATATCGAGAGTAAAGTCAATGAATAAAGAGATTTGGGAGATAATAGTTCTTAACGCATACGTGGTTTGTATCAAGTAAATAGCGTTAAGTAAAGTGAAGGAAAACACAGGGAACATAATATTACACAAGTAGTACTTATAGTATGGAAATCTTTTGCCCTACTGTGTGGTGTGTGCGAGCGCATTTTATGCAAATATCTTAGCTGCCAGAGCTTAAAGTTTTTGAGAAACAACTAGAAAAGCATTAAAATAATACAATTTACGCCTTGTATAAATTCCTGGATTAAGTACATCCACAGCATAGAGGAACAAGTAAGGAAAGAGTTTGTAACTCCATATTTGTAGTGCCATCTAGCGTCAATCACGCGCCAAACAGCGTTAATTATCAGTACCTCTACTCGACACTAGGTATCAACAATGTCTCGTCTGCCAAAAATGTAATATTAAAACAGTATTCAACTTATATTACAAGCAGGAATTGAAAACAGAGTACTGATTAATACTATTGTAATATTAGCTAAAAATTGTTGAGCATTAGACTTTTTGTTCGTCGCGACATCTATTGACAAGTAGCAGTACTGATAATTTACACTAGTTGACGCGTGATGACGCTAGATGTCACTACAAATAAAAGTTACAACTCTTTCCTTATTCCTCTATAATCCACAGTAAACGCCTGTGCGATGTCATGCAAATATCTTATTACCGGTCTACGTGTGGTTTCGTTCCGAGAAATAATATTATATTATCTTTATGTCACCGAACATGAAACATACAATGTAATTCAACGCCCAGTGTTACAGCTAAGCGCCACGCAGCACCATAAATTGCAAATTCGTTGAAAACTACTTACATTTCTCTTTACGATTTCCTTTGATGTTGCGCCTTAAAAAAATATTTATATCTAGTACTTGAACCATGAAATATGGCAGTGATTTCAAGTGGTATTTAGTTTGGAATTATCTCGGAACGCATTAAGTATAAATAAAAAGCAATTAGGATTAAAAGATAAAACAGTGCTGATGGAAACCTCGAAGTAAATGAAATGCTTCAATAACATAGTAATGTGGAAATCTTGGGACGTCTGCCTTTGTGAGGGAGGAGCTTTTATTGGTGTCTGCATACTTCGTTACTTTTGAGTTGAATAAAATAAAATGGCGTATAGTGGTTATAAGAAAAGTTAAGATATAAAAAGAACTATTTCATATTGTAGTACGCAGGTTAGAACCGAGTTTATAGTCACTTGGGTATCAAATGTACCTGTATAATTATATAGGTATGTATTAAACAAAACGCATGTACGTGCATATACAAATCCAATAAAATGTACAAACACAATACGGGTTCATACATTGCTCAAGCAAGAAACTTGCAAAATGGGTATCGAGTTTTCTAAGCACATCGGATAACTGAGGAATAATAAAAATAAAATATCATAATTGGGCTTTTATTGAGATACTGTCCATCTTTGCCGAATATAATTTTATTATTTGTTCATTATTAGCATTTGGACGTTCATTCGCCTCAAAGATTGTCTTATATTCATGCTCTTTATATTATTTATACGTACCGTTTATACTAAATACCTACATATTTAAAATACTTAATTTTATTCACGTACACATCGCTTTATTTTTGATTAAATTTTAAACTTATTTAAAACGTACACCGCATGCAAACTGCGGTTGGCGATGTGCAACTAGTTATTACAGTAGTGTCATTCCAAAAGTTATCAAATACATACGAGACCAACTTGTAGGCTAACCAAAAAGTTTTTATTTAATAAAATAGACATTTCCTTCATTATCACAAACCAGATAACAAGAAAAATGTGGGAAGAATAAATGTTGCTGACCACATCCAGCGCATTGAGAAAAATCACGACAGCAAGCGAGCCAAGCGAGCGACCTAGTCGGAAGTGCCATTTACATAATCAACATCGGAAGGGCGACCTTTGTGTTATATACTCTTGCGCGCTCTGACTACACGTTTCTTCAACCCCATGTAGTGTAAAGGACACCTCAGGACTAAGGAGTTCTAAGAAGAAACGAACGAGTTGCCTCCTTAGTCCTTATTCTTGGACTTCTTGGTACATGTCATGTTTCTAAGAATGGGATAGCTTTGCTTTTATGGCTGGAGATGCGATGATAATAGCGTGACGATATCATCAATTAAAAAAAAATGATATAAAATAATGGTAAAAATTTCGAGACCAGAGCCTGCACTGTGATTACTGTGAAATTCCCGTTCGACTCATGTGTGCTTGATTAGCTATTGGAACACACATTAAAAGGACATAAACACAGGGTGTGTAATAACAGAGGCTGAAATTTTACATATGCTATCTCGTATCGATAGTTAATGGGAGTGGACATTGATCGGTGCTTGTGATACGTGTGTTTTCATTATGTTGTTTTTATGGTGGCTATGAAACTGTTTATAAGGAAAAACACCCGTTAAAACAGGATATTTTTTTATTATTATTCATGTGCAGCAAAATTATATAAGTGGAATTTCAACTTTCAACCTATTTGCACGGAAGAAACTAAAGGAATTTTGTACATAAAGGTTACCATTACTGCATATTTGCATTGCAATATAATTGCATTGAATATGTATGTAATAAGTAGGTGTAATTTTAATACGAACGGCGCCTAAATCTTGTGATGTAACATAAATATGTATTCATAGAAGCGAATAAAAATGTGTAGAGGCTAAGTAAATTGTTCTTTACTTATTTAAAGACCGATTTCCAGCACTAACTTGTTAATTTTCGAAACTGAATAGACGAAACATTCTTAGACTCACGTGTACTCACTCAGTAAACAGTACAACTATCAGGTATCCGCAATAAAAATAAAAAGATACAGCTAGACCGGCTAGACACATTTACCATTAAATATTAAGACGAGTGAGCGAGACAACGGTATTTCCATTAAATGTTTATCAAAGTGCGAGAGAGACAGAACGTTTGCAATATGCAGGTTAAACTTGGCAGACACCTTAGCTGCATCCTTATCAATATTTTACCGTTTCAACGGAAACGATATGGAATAAGCAAAATTTGGAGCACGGGAATATGCTGACTTACAAATTATAAGCAGTCTGCAAGCAACATTTTGATTTCCTCTTTACAATAAATTAGGTGCCAGTTGGTTACCATTTTAATGAATATTGTTCAATTTATATTTTATTTGATAACACAATAAGATAAATAACCATGCAATAACATCGACGGGTACCACGGTGTTCGGGTGGTCTAGTGGCAAAGACGAAAGCCGCGTAAGCTGAAGACTTGGGTTCGATTTCCAATTTCCAACTAGGCCAGCAGTGATATTCATGATAACTATTTTTGTTTATTTATAGTCAAGTAACCGCTTAGTACAAATCGATAATATAAGACATCGTTGAAAACATTCACCTATTGAAGATGATGATGAATCAAAGCAAACAATAAAGAACAACGAAGAACTGCCGCTTTTAAAAGTAACTGTTATTCTATGTGTGTCACGATTTATAATAAGCTACCACAGGATATAACAGACCTACCATGCAATAAATTTAAAAATGCACTATTCAAATGGCTAATGGCAAAACTGTTCTACTTGATTAAAGAATTTGTGGATAGTAATGGGGAAGTATCAACAGAGTAAGATATGCTGTAAATATTGTACATATTGTATACCTTAGTTTAATAATAAGTTAAGTAATTAAGTTAATTTTTAATGTAGTTTTAGTTATTGTATAATTTGCATGCTGCCAAAACACAGCTAAAAAGTTGGTACACACAATTTATGTAAGACCTATCATGTTAACACTTTTTAAATGCGAATAAAGAATTATGAATTATGAATTATGAATGGTTCCTGATCATACAAAAATATGTATTTTTGAAATAAATTCTTTATAATTTAAATGACTATAACTCGATTACACACCAAGCTGGCATGAACTACGTCCTAGAATCCCAACTTAGCGCGCGCCGTGCCAAATCCGTCCGAGTTGTTTCTACAGAGAGACTATGAACTTAGGTTTATAAAGAAGAATGAAAATAAAATTAATCAAATTATTAAATAACTGAGTGTAACAATCAAATATCACGACGCATATTTTGATTTGCACTAAGAAACTACTCAAAACGAAACCAATAATATAAAACACGATTATTTTGTAAATCATGATATTCATGATGATTCAAAACAAGAGAAAGTAACAGTTCTTGATGATACAAAAATACGCATTTTTTTAAATAAATACTTTAGAAAAGGAAATGAACAATGCTCTAGAATGTTTTGGCGCGGCTCAATAATGTCCAATGTAATGCCGATCCCAACTCAGCGCGAGCTGTGCCAAATCTCTCCTCTAAAGTTGTTCCGCGAGTAGGTACATCTGTAGGCGTTCTGTTACCTATGGACTTTTATGGGCATATTTGTTGAAATAATGGCCGTTAATGTGATTAGAGTGGCGGAATTTAATGTTTTGAAAGTTCCGTTTGGAATTTATCGTTTTCTGGAGTAGGAATATTACGTATTTTTCAGTACAGATGGTCGTTTTTTTACGCACTAGTTCGAGAAGTGGTTCATTATATGCCAGGTCGAAACTTCGGAGGCTCATCTGTACTGAAAAACGTCGTACGATACACGTGCAAAAAGGAAATTCGTAACTCATGTCGATTTAAAACACTCCCTTCGGTCGTGTTTTAATTTATCGCCACTCGTTTCGAACTTCCTTTTTTACGCACTTGTATCGTAATGTACTATTATTACCTACGTAAATTCTTATTGCAAAGTTTTCTATAAATATGATTTAGACTGCAGAGTTTTCTAGGATACGTTTATTTGTGAAACGGTCATAAACTTTTTAGAATTACAAATAAAATAAACCGACTCAATCTGCCGTATCTCAGTGAAACATTTAGTAACGTAGTTTGAAGGACAGATTTGAATATTTAATTTCCTTCGCAATCCTAATTAGAATGTTGGTGAAAAGTTTAAAACAAATGTAAGCAAACAACCGACTGGAAATTGTTAAAATGTTACTGCTATTTGTGCTCGCAAAACAATAACATTAAACGAGTCATAATCGTAAAAGCCTCAAAAATCGATTCTAACGTTCCTTATTCAAATAATTTTAGCTAGGAACCAGTCTTATTGCCTCAAACTGGCAGGAATTCCTGCCAAATTGCTCTCCGTTGCCTTCCTCGCGTCATTTACGCTGCGCCTAGAGCACGGGCACAAATTGTGAGCTCGGGCGAGTGAAATACTAGTAGATGAAATGAGGCGGTCTTCAAAATTCTGCAGGGTCCTTAGTCACCACAATCAAATGAAAAGACTGAGGTTTGGAACATAAGGAACTTAAGAGAGAAGTCAGAGAAGCTTCTAGAAAAGAAGGAAAGAATCGGCGCGCCGCGCGGAACTGAACGGATAATTTGTCTATTTGTTTTTAATATTTTACCACAACTCTAAAACTATACTTAGGTTTCTAACCCCCGACGCAAAAACGACGGGGTGTTATAAGTTTGACGTGTCTGTCTGTCTGTTTGTCTGTGTGTGTGTGTCTGTCTGTGGCATCGTAGCTTTAGATGTTTTAATTTTAAATGTTGCTTAACATATTAAATCTCTCTGCTATATCACTGGCTATTTTTATTCTAATTATTGCTGCTGGGTTATTATATGCAGGATAAGTAATTAAATTAAAAAAAGCGACTTTTTCTTTCTGTCCACATGCATAGCTTTGCTTAGTCTGATGCCATCTACACATAAGTATGTAGTTTCAAAGTGACTTTCTTACTATAAGTCGTTCATGGTGTAAAAATTGAATATAAAAACTGAAATTTTGCATTTACCCCTATTTAAAAATTTCGAAGAACCACAAAAATAATTTACTGCGGTTATAACCACTTTAACTAAATCCCTTTAAATAATTACGTGCGGGGCGGCGCGCTATTTTCAGTGCCGGTTATTAATTTAATGAGAAAATGGTAATGTATGTACTTCATTACAAGTATGTTATAGTAATAAGTAGAGGTAGTTCTGAAATACGGTTTTATTTTCTTTTGTTATCCGTAAGGGAAGTATATGGATTCAGTCTTAGAAACTAAAGCTAAAACTTCGAATACGAGAGGAACTGGTATTTTCAACAATATTCATTTATATGCATTAGATATCGCATAGGTCGAACGTTTTCTACTGTGCAAGTCGCGATACGACTAACCGCGCTTGGAGTCAATCAATTGCCTATTTCATACCTAGCCAGTGAAGTAAGAAATGCCTCAGATCACATGAAATCGTTGGCTGAAGCGGAGCCAGATATGTGATCTGCGGCTTTCTTAATTACTGGCCAATGTGTGTATACTATTTTTCTGTACGACGGAGCCGGCAAGCGGTAACTTCGTTTAGCGCAGCTGAAATTTGACGCTTTCCGGGTGGAGGACAGATATAGTATATTGTGCAACAAGGGAGGTAAGGGGGATTTTGTCGACGAGTGTTAATAACTCGCGACAGCCGCAGGCTGGAGAGAGTTATAGACACGAGTTTATAAAATCCTTACCTCCTGAGTTACACACAATATATTTCATCACATTTGAGAGGAAAACACAGAGAAAAAAAATCATAAGGCAAAACCTTCAATTAATTACGGTGTTGTACTGCCCGTTGCTATGGCAACGCGATCAAGCGCAAATCGAGATGGCCGTCACAATTTCCTGTCAGATTGCAAATTATGTTGTCGCCCTGGCAATCCTGGCATTGATGGCGCCACCACGACGATGATACCGTGACGTACATCCGCAACTGTCAAACCCGACGTTATAAGAGGGCAAGCACGAGGCAGTAACGGGCACTTGCCGTCTAGCAGCCACGAACTACGGAGCTACAAACCTGTTCAGTGTACTATATTGGTGATTTAAGTATAACGTATCTAATCTGTTGTCATATCATTCACGGGTGTATTAAGTATAATGTGGTCCGCACATTATACTTAATACAATCAGTCTATATCTTGTATTGATGTTTTGGATTAATAAATAAATGTATAAATGTTGTCTTGGTGTTTATTTCATCAGAAGTGAAGAGTAACAGCACCACGCCATGCCACGCCATCGGAAAAAGTCGAGGCGCCACGCAAAGAAACGTGACACTAGCTCAAGCTCGTCAGTATCGAGCACATCGTCTAGCTCGTCATCGGACTCGGCAACTTCAAGCTCCAGCAGTGAACATGCCTCAAGAAAAAGAAGGAAACGTGGCCGTAAGAGATCGCCAACTGTGAGTCAAAACGTTGTCCTGTCATCAGTTATTCCCGAATATGACCCTCTGGTAGACGATATAGACATGTGGTTAAATGTGGTTCAAGCTAACGCGAGTGCATTCGGTTGGTCGGATAATATGGTTAAATACCAAGCGTTGCAAAAATTACGTAATTCTGCTAAAACGTAGTTAGATTCTCTTCAGAAAAACGAAACTCGGTGGACGTCATGGAAATGGCGTCAATGGCGTAAAACGTTGTCGGACACTTTCCAAACGAAACGGTGCATGTTCAATTTGCTCAAACAGTTAGTCGACACAAAGCCCTTGCCTAATCAGTCTCTTTACGAGTTTTTCTTTCAAAAAAAGGGTAAAATTGATAGATTGCTGCTAAGATTTAGTGAGAGGGATATCAATTCAATTATTGTTGGTTCAATTGGCGATAGCAATATAAGTACGGCAGTTGAGGCAGGTAACTTTAGATACTGTGAAGATTTAGCTGCATTTTTGCATGGTAGGACGTACACTGCGACTGATAAGCCCCCTATTCAAAAGACTCATTCGTATACTAAGCCAGCGTATGGAAACAATGGTTCAACAAGCCATAATAATGACGATAGGTCGGACTCTGCCGTCAAAACTGAGACACCTTCTAGCAGTCGAAATCAGTTAAATAACCAGGGTTGTTATCGATGTGGCGAAATGGGACATAAAAGAAATACGTGTATGGTGAAAGATACTATCCGTTGTACTTTATGTAGTAAAATTGGTCATATAGAAGCTGCGTGCAAATCTAAATTAAAGCCTAAACCTGAGAAAGAAGTTGAAGTTTAAATATAATCTATTGAAGTCTCACGCAAGATGAAAGTTTTATAAAAGGTAAATTTAAATGATACAGAGTGTGATGCGTTTTTTTTTTAATTGGTTTTCTTTTTATATTATATTGTGGTATGTTTTCACTGTTAGCAGCAGACCTAATACATCGTTATAAATTACAACCATTCAAAATAAAACCTATTAGTTTAAGGGTTTAGACATGACGTTCCTTTCGTAGTTACCGAAGCAGTTGCGGCTAACAACGTATTTACAACCATATGTTGTTGACCATGTTAAATGGGTCTAATTTTCTAATATGTAGAACGAAATTTCAAGAAGCACAAAAGCATCATCACACGTTTGATCCGGCAGAAGTCTTAAGCATAAAAAAACGTAGTCATTAATTCGAGTGCAGATTTATCTAGCGAGCATAAAGCTAATAGTAAACAATATTTTCTCAAAGTACCCTCAGTGTAAATGGCAAGATTTGACTAGTCTAAGTAAAACATCTTGTGTGTAATTATTAATAAAACTGACGTCAAATAAGCCGATCTAAAAGAAAAGTTTACTGATTAATACAATGCAGTGCTTGAAATTTTGACCCTAAATTGCAGATTAATTTCTATACAGATGCTATTCAGTACCTATTATGATGATTTTGACTGAAAATGGGGAACGGCTAGTTCATTTTTATAGCCTACAAACGACAAAAGATGAAAAGACATTTCACTCCGTTAAATTATTAGAATTATTTAGCAATTATTTAGCAATCGTATAACGATTCTGTCATTATTTAACGGTTATTCAATTTAAAATCACTACAGACTGTTTGCGTTAAATAAATTTAAATATGTATACGTTCATTAAACAAAAATAGTGCCACGTATAAGTAAATCGGTTTGTTCGACGTAACGCCATAGGGTGAGCTGTCAATGGATAGTAACGAAACTTATTCCGTACCTAATATGTAACTGAAGATGACTGGTTATTGTCAGTTACTGTACAAGACTCTCTATTTGTATTGTTGTCAGGGGAGGCCGAGTCTAATAAACGGACATTTAATGAATATAAAGTGTTAGGTAATAAAGGTTTTTCCATCGTCCGCTTTTAATACTCAAAACATAACAGTAAACATATATTTATTTCATTGACCATATAAAATAGGTACAAAGTAAACTAAAGTAATAAGAAATAAAGTAAATTACTGGATTCCTTCATTTTGTATTCATCTCTGCAGTTAAAAACATTAAAATTACATTTGTAATTTGCGAGCTAACGAAGATTTATAAGACTTTTGGTAACCCAGAACGACTGATTGTGACGCGGGTAGCGCATTTACTTCAAAGTTATTTAGAGTATTGCAACGCTAGGCATATAAGACGTCATATTATCGCGACAGCCGTACCTCGCTCGAACGGCCGAGACAGAGTATATTAATGGGATATGCATATACCTAGTATCCAGCAAAGCAGGTGATAGCACTGTCAACAAAACAGCCGCAGTACCTAATGAGGTGTTTTTCGGATACAGGATTCGAGTGATGCAATTGTTGACGATAATTAAAAAAATCCTATCGATGTCACAGCATTAAGGAATGATGGAAAAGGTATGATGGAACGGCTTGCGTAGAAAATATGTAACCAAGGATTCATATATGTAGAGGAGTAACCGGATGTTGTCGATGAAAGGTATTTATTTATGATATATAAAACTTAATTATGCGATTAATTTATGTCGTTGTGAAAGACTGTTTCAGTAAAACATATTATATTCAATTACATTGCATAATACATTTGCAAAATTTATTATAAAAGACCTAATGCTAAAGCTTTGAACATTCCATGAGCTATGAATTGTGAGATAATATGCAGTAGAAATCTGTGATGAACACTATTGCATATTGTATTTGGTGATACACGACTAGGGTAATTATGACATTACCTAGTTTAAACCAAGATACTTTCAAACATTTCATATGCTATGGAATAATGGAACTGAATGCTATTATATTATTCTTATCGTTGACATACGTTATAACTATGTGTATTTATGTTCACAGCTTCCGCATCAGGTCCTAACGAGTTCCAGGAGTAACTCGTGACGCAGGACGGCCGGATGTTGTCGCCCTGGCAATCCTGGCATTGATGGCGCCACCACGACGATGATACCGTGACGTACATCCGCAACTGTCAAACCCGACGTTATAAGAGGGCAAGCACGAGGCAGTAACGGGCACTTGCCGTCTAGCAGCCACGAACTACGGAGCTACAAACCTGTTCAGTGTACTATATTGGTGATTTAAGTATAACGTATCTAATCTGTTGTCATATCATTCACGGGTGTATTAAGTATAATGTGGTCCGCACATTATACTTAATACAATCAGTCTATATCTTGTATTGATGGTTGGATTAATAAATAAATGTATAAATGTTGTCTTGGTGTTTATTTCAATTATAACGAATTATCTACGTGAAATTTACAAAATAAATGTAAAATACACTGAAATAATTGTAAAACAAATAAAATGCATTTTTCATACCGTATAAATTTTTTTTTAGCTTAATAGTCAAACTGTAATAGTTGTGCAAAAAAACCCTTGGCTGATTGAAACATCCTTTGCCTGCTTTGTACGGATTGTATTAATTTTTAAAACCAAATCCATTACTCCCTTGGGAATAAAATAGTACATTATTCTTCAGTGGACGTAGACGCAATGAGATCTTTAAACAGCAAATGTGATGAAATAGTACATTACGATACAAGTGCGTAAAAAAGGAAGTTCGAAACGAGTGGCGATAATATATTGATTTAGACTAACACGATTTGCACTCATAATTTTAGAACAAAACGGGACTTAATCGCGTAAACACTTACATTTATATTAGGCCCGACGTTTCGAACATCACATTATGTTCGTGGTCACGGGTAGACTGGCGAGGAATTGCATCAACATCTTCTAGCCGCGCGAGTTTCTCGAACTACCCGCACTTGTTCTTGATTATTCACTTTTGCGCTAGGGTTGTCACTTTGCCTACACACAACACTCACGACATCAGCCGGTGTGTCCCTCGGTGTTTTTTCACGCTTACATAAATGCAATATAAATGTAAGTGTTTACGCGATTAAGTCCCGTTTTGTTCTAAAATTATGAGTGGCGATAAATTAAAACACGACCGAAGGGAGTGTTTTAAATCGACACGAGTTACGAATTTCCTTTTCGCACGTGTATCGTACGACGTTTTTCAGTACAGATGAGCCTCCGAAGTTTCGACCTGGCATATAATGAACCACTTCTCGCACTAGTGCGTAAAAAAAACACCATCTGTACTGAAAAAGGATTTTCACGCCAGTGATAGTGAATCGGCACTACTCGTATAAATATTTTCTTACTGTATTTTAAATCATTATCGGTCAGTTCCAAAAAAGCGGACTCGCTAAGCAATAAACAGCCACGTCACCGACAATGAACATTGCAAATGGACTGTAATCACATTTGAGGTCGGTGCTCGGAATTAATTTGACAGGATTTGTTGATTGCTACGCCGTTATGCGGTTTAGATGACAACAGGAATAGTCGTTATTAGAAAATGTATGTCTCATTGAGTACCTAATTGAAAATTAAAAAATGTAACAGGTAAAAGCAACAAGTAATTAATCAATTTATAAATTAAAATAGATACCATATAATGACAGAAAAGCGAGCCGGGAATCTAACGCGGACCTTCAGCTTATGCGTCTTACTATTGGCCACGCCACCAGTGGACTTGATCGCTTTTTCTTTACTTTATGGCATCTATGTATTTCAATTAAGAATTTTCATATAGCAGTGGGACCGCTTAAAATACAATTCTATTCGTTCTCTAGTTAAATGAACCAGACGTTAATTCATTTCAAACAGGTTCATTCTTTTTAACCATCTAAAAAAACTACGATTGCACTCCTTCGGAAACCTCGCAAACATATAAAACTGTCATTTACCGCGATAAAACTTCCGTTTTCAATTATAAAAATAAAAGACAAACGCTGTCACACTAATTGTCCGTGGCTCAGTAATTAGTGAAGACATTCAAGGACGGAATCACCCACAATAGGTCCGGATGTTCGCTCCATCACCGCTTCCTTCATGATTTTATCGAAATACTTTCGACTTTCTTCTCACTCTCACTAACGTATTTACTAACTCGTTAGAACAGGACGGGTGATTTTATAATCACAATGTTAAGCAGGTGGTTAATTTAATAGGAACGATTTGACACAATTGAACGTGAAATGAATCGATTCGGCATCGATTGAAATTGTGAATTTCCGCTGGACATTTAATTAAAACTGTTCGAGCCTTGTTCGCCGTGTTTATTAATTCAGGCCGTGGTTGTTCGCGGCTTTTTTGGTGGAATTGTTTAGAATTTTTTTACAGAATTTACTTTTCAAATTAGTTTAATAGGTCGTGTATTTTTCATGACTGCGTTCAGTTTTTAAATCAGCCAACCTGAATATTTTTTGTGAGTGTTTTTTGACTACGTAGCTTAATAATATTTAAATATTTGGAAGAATATTATTCTACTAGTATGAAAATATGTCAGTATGACTAAATAATACGTAAAATAAAACGGAAAAAAACTTATTCTAAAGACGGTCAAACGAAAATTTAAAATTACCTAACTTAGAGGGTGCGTACATGGGCTACTTTTCGAAGCAACTTTTTTGTCGCGACCATGGCCTAATATGAAAGTGCGCACACGAGGCGACGCAACTTTTCATACAAATACGAAAGTCGCCGAGCAACTGTGTCCACAGTTGGCGCGCACCCTTACTAAGTTAAGAGAGGGCTTAATACTTATCCCATTGTTTTAGGTCGCGGTGGAGGTGCAGTCGCTATCATCAGATATATCAGACCGGGCAAAGTGTTTACAAATATCGGAACACACATGTTAGAGCCCACACGCCGCGGTCCCGGGTTCGAATCCTGGTAAGGGCATTTATTTATGTGAAGAGCACAGATATTTGTTCCTGAGTATGGATGTTTGCTATGTATATGTCGCAGTAAGATAGATAAAACCGTTATATAGTTATAACCCTAGGAATATAATTATACGTCGTAACATAGTTAAACGAAAGCGATTAATTGCTATCTTACTAGGAATATAACTATAATACGTTACTAGTTTAGTCAAATAGTTATATGACTGGATTCAGTCTAGTGAAATGATTGTAGGCAGGAGTGCGGCGGTGCGGCAGAGGTATAGTTATAACCCTAGGGATATAATTATATGCCGTAACATAGCTAAACAAAAGCGATTCTTAACCATCTTACTAGGAATATAATTATAATACGGTAGGTACTCGTTTAGTTACATAATTATATCACTGGATTAAACTTAGTCTAGGGATATAATTATAATACGTCTCTAAGTGGTACTGGAACCGGGAGTCCCGGTTCTTTATAGTTCTATACCAAAAAAAATCAAAAGGAACCCTTATGTCGCGACTCTGTCCGTCCGTCTGTGTGTTTAGAGAGAATAAGCAAATTAGATTGGAAATAATTAACAAATTCTTGCCCTAAACAATTCTTCACTGTGGTTTGTTTGTTTAACGCATATAATTATATCCCTAGGGTTATAACTATACCTCCGCCGCACCGCCACACTCCTGTCTACAATCATTTCACTAAACTGAATCCAGTCATATAACTATTTGACTAAACTAGTAACGTATTATAGTTATATTCCTAGTAAGATAGCAATAAATCGCTTTCGTTTAACTATGTTACGACATATAATTATATCCCTAGGGTTATAACTATATGACGGCTTTATCTATCTTACTGCGACATATACATATAAGTATTTGTATATCGTTATCTGAGTACCCGTAACCGTAGGCCTCAGGCAATCTGTGTAAGAATGTCCTACATATAATATTTATTAATTTTTTGTAACAGGCAAAATAATTCATAAATTGCTGATTTTGGTCGTCATCGAAACCGATGAGGAGGCATGAGGCATCATGTGCCTATGAACATTTTGCCCTCTCCGATATATATCAGATGGCGAATCTCCACTCCCAAAGTACAGTACATACTCGTAGGTAAGTCATACGAGTATATTGCTAGAATTAAGACGCTCATAGACTCAGAACATCTCATAACTTAATAAAATAAGTTATCACACTCGCATTCCCGCCAATAGTGGCACTAACTAAAGCTAGACCTACACTTGGTCCCGAGGCTCGCAACTTCCACGCAGTTATACCAAGTTTATGCGGTAACTATGTTTTATCAGCCTCTTCCTTCCAACTTTGAAGACTTTCTACAAATATTTTACTTTCAAACTCCGATATTTGTGTAATCTGTTAATAAAAAAATGGTTGTTGGCTAAGAACTAACTTTTTATCCTTTGTTTACGGCGATTTTTAAAGTGGGTATTATATTAAAATAGCTACTTTAAAACTCGTCATTTGAAAGCTATAAATAAGGATCTAAAATAACGATTATTTTTAAAGATTTCTGTTTTAATTTTGTGAATATCATGGGTAAATAATGATTACAATTGTTACGGATTACGGAGCCATATTCTGATGGTGAAAACGGGATATGACTTTGATCTGTTTTTTTTTTTTAAGAATGGAATATGATCTAACAAATCTTCAACCTCGAAATAAATAGCCAAAAATCAATAAGTTAATAATATGTCCCCCGTGTGGTGACGGGTTAAGAATTTCACCACCCCCTTTCTTCCTGTGGGTGTCGTAGAAGGCGACTATGGGATATGGGTTAAATTGTGGCGTAGGCGAGAGGCTGGCAACCTGTCACTGCAATGTCACAGTTTCGTTATCTTTCGACCCCTTATTTGCCAAGAGTGGCACTGAAGCTTTAGTAGTTTCATGTGTTCTGCCTACCCCTTTATGGGATACAGGCGTGATTGTATGTAGTATGTTGTTATGTTAATAATATGTAGCGATTTATCTTATAATAAGTAAGTATGTAACCACTTATCTCATACTTATCAATACGGAAATTGAAACACGTGTGTCGTTCAATGGCAGAAGAGACCTTAAGAGATGTATATATGTCTTCTACGCTAGATATTGATTCACTTTTTAATAATAATAGTTCACTTTTTACTTACACTTTTTCTAATTAATTATATCATTCAATACCTTCACCACACGTTTCGATCTCCACTTTACGTACCTGAAATCAAAAGAAACAAATATAAATTAAATGGTTAAAATATTCAAAGCGAAATCTGAAATGGCATTGTTAAAATGATTATGTGCTCCCGACTCCGATAACGGAGTTTCCGGGATAATAACCCTGAAATTGACTTAAAGGGCTAATAAATTACATTGTAGATAAATTTATTTTTACCTAATGAAAATGATGTTTCTACAAGAAATATTCTAGTTTAAAAATATGATCATCCTAAGGGACTTGTGTACTCTTCTTATTGTTAATAATAATATAGATCAATACAGTGGAATGGAACCTCTTTATTACAAATCTCAAGGGAAACGCTAAGAACTTAGGAAAATGGTTTCTGTTTGTCTCGCAAACCTGAACATTTCATGATGCATGAAAAAATCGTGTTCGAATGTTAATAATACAAAGCAGAAATTAAGTTGTACTCGTCTTATTGTATTTTTGTATGGAAACTACTTCAAGCGATCGGAAAAACATTCATCAAGTTATGAAAAAAGTATGAAAATGTTGTAAGTGATAAACTGAAATAGATATCATACACTAAAGAAAAAGCGATCAAGCCCACTGGTGGCCAAGCCGGGAATCGAACCCGGGTCTCCAGCTAACGCGGCTGACGTGCTAAACCGTTACACCACCTCGACCGCGGAGGGACCCGTCGAAATTTCTCTAGTGTATTGTTATCTCTGAAGGTTAGGCGCCTTTGACCAAGTCTAAGGGCGAGCAATTGGTTCTTGCACTTCCTATATGAATACTTTTGCAGGATTACGATATAGCGAGAGAGATGGTGCTGCCATCTATCGATGTTGTAAGTGGTTTAACATATTTTTTTCGTTTTTAACCCAAGTAGGATCTGTGCGTTTATTACGCTCAGAGTGACATATCCTTTAATCCTGTGTGATATAGGTATTATTGACGAATTGACGAAACCGGCTATATAAATAAATCGGGCCTTAACTCTCACACAATTATAATTTTCCTCCAAAATACTCCAGTATTACGTACGTAAATAATGTAACAGAGCTTCAATTATTCGTCCCCGATCCTGAGCGAGCGAGATCTCTTTGATGTTATACTCGCTATAACAAAAGGGATAGTTGTGCGCCTTTGGCGAATACGCACTTTGTGGTGCAAGGGAGGAGATGTTCGCTGCTTTTGTTGGATAAATTGGGTTAATCAGCAGAATTTTCTAGTATCTACATTTAGTAGATAATATGATATTTTGAAATTCCATACTTTGTGTTCTGGGAGTTATATCATATATCTTGTTAACAACGATACATAATTAATAAACAACGAAATATGCAGTCTTACAATTGGGATGATCTTGGGAGATGAAGTGCAAACATTTACAATACCCACTGAAATAAAACAATTTCAATGTCAAATTGTAAAAGTATGACTGAGTATAATGTAGATCTTAATACATGCAATACGATCGTGTCAATATCTTTCACTAAGTTATTAAAACATACCTATTTATATAATTTTGCCCTCGGCTTCGCTCGCGTTAAAGAGACAAAAAGTAGCCTATGTCACTCTCCATCCCTCCAACTATCTCTACTTAAAAAATCACGTCAATTCGTCATTCGTTTCGCCGTGCAAGGCGGACAAACAAACAGACACACACTTTCCCATTTATAATATTAGTATGGATTCAGCACATAACAGTAAAAAGTGCAGACAAGAAGGTCTACCTAGTACGCTGGCAGATGTGACAGAACATTAGTTTAGCCTCTACATATTTATCACAATTTAGATGTAAAATATGGCTAGCAAAACATGCACAAGACCTTACATCAATTCAAAAACATTTACTTCGATTCGACTTTGTAAAAGTGAGTACCTCTATTATATTTAATAAACTAATAAAAAGTCAGTGTATTTGGGCCACTGTGATAGTGATTAAGTGCCTGATTTCAGCGGGATACACGCGCCGTCAAAGAGATTGCGAAGAATGGGTATAGCCCCGGGCAAATCTCTAAGCATTGCACTTTGATTTGACGTATGTATTTATATACTATACGGGTTCCAAATAATATATCTTACATATTTTATTAGTAATCTCACGAGGATGCTTTCATCTAATATGGTAAAAATATACAAAATAGATAAAAAAAACAGTATCTTATTTTTAAAACAAAACAAACTTCCAAATGTTTTCAAATACACTCACCTATTAAGTACAAAGTTACAAACTATCAATATCAGTAATACTATCACATACGAACCAATAAAACGGAAAACTTGCAATAATACTTAGAGCTGAGAGTTCTAAGCAGATTCACGACCATACGTAAGGCGGTCGCCTGACATGTGATTTATTCCTTTATCTCTGAACAGACCGGATTCTACCGTGAGATAACTCAGCATTGGTAGCATATTATAACACTTTAAATTCTCGTGTTTTGGACACATATTCCTAGATCAGTTATTAAAACATTCAATAACACATTAAAAAATAAAAACACTTATACTAAAACCTTACAAAATATGAACACTAATGTTAAAAACTTAATATAAATACAAAAATTGGCTTAAATCCTCGCCGGCAGGTAAGGTGCCCAGAAGGCTAGCCGCATTGCCCCGCTGGATAGCAATGCTGATCCGCTGAGCGAAATATTGGCCAGCCCTCTGGTCACTAGACGCCTCTATGAGGCGCTTGGACAGCTCCTAGTTTCGGCCAGCTTGCACTGCCGTGGTGGTATTGTATGACAAAAAGTCCTTAAGCAAAGGACCTTTAATCCAAAATTACAACAGAATTTTTGATAGTCTTCTTGCACATAAAGGACTATTAAGACATAGAACACAGCCATTTTCATAAATACTGATTGATTTTTACAAGCAGAAAAGAGCCAATGACTTCAGCCGCTAATTAGTATTGGCGTCAAAAAAAAGTAAAAACCTGAACTTAATAATTAGGTTACCGTGAAAATGTCAACGAAGTTAATTTAGCTAAAATATACCCATTTAAAGGATGAATCACGATAGGTCAGATAGGAGATTCCGTGGCTTCGTTTTCTATGGAAAACATTACGTGATCTACGATCAGCCGTCATAGAAACTTTACCCTGACTTTGACCTGAAAATTACCCTGTCCCGTCCCGGTTTAATCTAAGTCATCCGTTTCATATTACCTAGGTACGTGCTTTCACCTTCCTTTTATAATTTTTCCTCCAGCTTAGACAGGTTTTATTACGTTCCCTGCACACGTTCTCGGTTTCATATCTTTTTCTGTACAAAATCGCTAACACGTTATAGCGATCCATGCATGAATATCAAATTGCCGCAATGCGTATAACGTAGCTCTGGCAGACACATAATTATACTAAACCGCACGGCCCTTAAATGAGTACCTGTGCTAGCAATTGTGTTCGAGGCAGAAGACAAAAGGAATATACAGGGTGGACGCTAGAACGGGCCATTTCAAAACCTATATTATATGGGTAATTAGGTACACAATTACGCATTTTATTGCAACTCTCAACTATTTCCCGTGACTCTTCCATGCGAGTTATTAAACTAGAAACAAGTTTATTTGTTTCATAATACGATAAAATTACCTTTGAGAAGTTTTCTGCAGTTCAGCTATGCAGAGGGTTTCAGCACTATTGAATGTAGTGAGTGCTGCCCGCATACTAGGTGTACCAAATATAACAAGAAGTAAGAGTGGAACTCCATTCAAGGGCAGACTCAGTGACTGTCAAGTGTCAAGACTGTTAATAAGTGCCGTGTTCGATCATCATTAAAAAAAAATTTACGAGTTTTTGAGTCCATTTTGATGGACCATCCTGTATAAAAGACTAAGTAAAAGCGGTGAGGCAAATTACAAAGCAACCAATACCCTGATTAATTGTTTCGTACGTTATAGACGTAGTATTTTGTAAGCAAACGGATCTACATATGTGACACTGTAATAACAGTGTACACGCAAATACTTCAGAAGGGATAAATAACACAATAGGAGTATTCTTTTATATATTGCCAACTACAAAAACGGCAGTCTAATGTTAGGAGTAGGTTTGCAATTAAAAGGTTGGCCCAAATTTCTTATAGTGAATAACAAATTGAAGCGAATGGAACATTCGGAAATCATTCATTTTCGTTTGTCTATCTCCTATCTCCAATGGCGATTTCGTAACTGTACGGCTACCACCTTGGAAACTAATCCCTAGCTAAAAACTAAAGCACCAAGTGCCTATGCTAAAAAGTTGGCAAATAAGTACGAAAGCCAATACCAGCTTGTCAGCGGACCAATCCAAATTTGGGAATTAGTCCGATCCGGTTTCCCCGCGCGGTGTTCCTTCACCGATTATAATTGATGTCTCATAATTATTAATGTCTAGACGAACCCAACTAGTTCCCTCATTTAAAGGACGTTAGTATGCCAAGCATCAAACCGCCGTCGATCAAGATCGACAGCCTGAGCTTAACATTTTTTATCAACCTTGATACCGTTTTTCATCCAGTCCTAACTGCATTTAATAAAAATATATCTCACTGTCTCCAGTTTTTATGAGGTTATGATAATGGAATGAAGGAATGCCCGCTTACCTTTTATTATGGCGGTGGGTGGATATCCATTTATAGCGAAGTTAATCCGTACGTCAGAGCGGTCTGAGGGCCTACCGCGAACCACGGTAGTGTTGCCTCTCTGTCGCACGTGTCAATTCTTCGATAAGTGTGAATGAAAAGCAAGAAGGCCGTCTGATGTCTGGTTTGTTGTTCCCTATTTCAAAGTTATGGTTGATCGCTTAGACTATCCAGTATAAGTACGCTGTTTACTTATGAGTATTTGTTAAGGATTTGGAGGTCACATTTTAGTGGTTGCTCGAAGAGGCAGCAAGGACTCGAAGAGAATCTTCTGATCCGAGGATAGATGTGCGTTTTTAGATAAGTAGTTAAGCCCTTAGTGAGGGATGGGATTTAGTGATGTAACCCTCTTATGCATAAGGTTTTGGTGACGAAAATACATTTACTTGTTCGATTTTTAAAACTTTTTACAAAAACGCACGCCTGGATTACCAAACGGGGTACATAGACCACATAAAAAAAACGTTTATTCAGAAGGTAAAGCTTAAACCTATTACAGATCTTCTGCCAAACCACTTTGTGGTTTGTTCACATGAAACTGCTCAAGTTTCCTGACCCTATAGCACAACTTGCCTTGTCGCGCGCGAGTCCAAACATCAAGCGTGACTTCAAGTATGGACTCGCGCGCGACAACAAAAGCAAGTTGTGCTTGATGCTACTTGGCTAGGGGTTGAAATAAAACGAAATATTGTAGTGACACGTTGCCAGCCTATCGCCTTCATCACTATGGAACTTATATCCCACAGTTGACATCTACGACACCCACGGGGGAAAAAGTGTATACCATTTCCGCTGTTCCAAATTACCTAAAAACACAAGGTCATGTGAACAGAAGTCATTAAAGGTAGGAAAGTGAGTTTCATAATGAAGACGTCTCGGAAGTAGGCAAGGTCATTAGGACCCCAACACCCGATAAGATAACCGTTCGGCCCCTTTGCGCTTATCGACGTGTCAAAATATTTTATGTCCGCTTTATAGAGTGACAAAGCCGCGTGTGTTCAGAGTAGTTCACGAGAATAGGTTCTGAGGAACCAATGTAAGTAGCTGTGTGTGACAGGAATTTGGTGCTAAATTAGAATCACAGAAAGGTGTCATTAGGAAGACTTCAGTAACTGATAGTAAGAAAAATTAAGTACCGTCATAACAACCAGCCTAAAGATCACTAAGAATGCGTTTTACACTAAGCCCATATCAGTTAAAAGTAATGATTTCGTTAAATTTTATGGTGCGGTTAAGCTTCGCCACTCATTTGCTTTTGGTAGCTATAGCTACCAGCTGTCACCTTACCTAATAATAGAGTACGCTGTAAATTATCTATCTCATGGGTGAAACATCATCATCAGTTTGTCAAAAGGTTAGTGAAACTGGCCTAAAGTGACCAAGGACGAAATCCTACCCTACGTTTAGCAACGATTATTATATCAACACCTAATCGCATTTATAGTATTTATACTGGTTTTGCTAACTGGTGTTCGGCAAGCTTTCAAAATAAAACAAGGTAATTATAATGATAACGATAGCGAGCTTTGATCTGCGCTGCTCTATTGATAAAGTAGTCGTTTTTATAATAAAGTATTATTTTTATTTTAAGGTAAAATCGCATCATTCGGTAACACGCCTAATTCGGTGATACAAGCTTTGTAACACTATTCCGAAAGACGATTTTTGGTTGTTTTACCGAATTAGGCGTGTCACCGAATGAGGCGAGTTTACCCTACTTCTTCTTCTTCCTCCTACCCTTATCCCACGTTATGTGGGGTTGGTACAACACGTCTTCCTCTTCCATTCTCCTCTATCTTTCGTCATCTTAACACTCACATCTTTCTTCCTCATATCCTCTTTCACACAATCCATCCAGCGTTGTTTGGGTTTACGCCTCCCTCTCCATCCATCAACCTTCATCTCCAACATTCTTTTGCCTATATGACATTCATCCCTCCTCATTACATGGAAGTACCACGCCAACCTGCCACTCCTCATCTTTTCCGTTATAGGCGCAACTTTCAAACTTCCCTTAATATACTCATTCCTGATCCGATCCATTCTGGTCACTCCACACATCCATCTCAACATTCTCATTTCCGCTACGTGCACTCTCCTTTCATCCTCCACCTTTGTCGCCCAGCATTCAGATCCATACAGTACAACAGGCCCCACACCCTACTTTATACATTGTTATTTTCAAAAATGTATATCACTGTTTTTATAAAGATGTACCTACCTACTATATGTACCTGCAGATGGCAGTGCGTTCCTTTGTATCGTATTGTGACGGAAACGTACGAACGTGTCATTACTAAACCAGCATGACAAATACGAACGTTTCCGTAAAAATACGAAGGAAAAGCTTTTCGCACTACATCGTGTAATGATGTGTGTCAAAATAAAAGAAATCGGTTAATAACAATACAATTTTAATGTACAGTCCATTGACTACATAAAGTGGAATTTTAAGCATCAAGCTGCATAGTTAGAGACCCGGTAGAACTACTTTAATGGGCCCAATTACGTCTGTGGGGTGACAGATGCTATTGTCAGAAACAAAATTGGCCGTAATTTTGATGCTTTTTTGTTTAATGGCCTTTTAATATAGGTGTTACGTTCACACGACAAGTCATGGTCGGGATGCGTTACTTTTGCTTTATTGTTTCTTTCGATGCCATTAACAGTAGTAAAAAATGGTTTTTACTGTTTGTATAATGTGTTTTTAACAGAGGAGGCTAAAACGAACACCCCCTAATGTTGCCAGTTTTACGAAAGGGCTTATTGACTACATATATGTAAATATTTCACATGACAGATTATTACCTATATTTTTACACAGTATTCATGTGACAAGACTAAACTTTACGATATAAAAGGAGCACAAATTAAAGTTGAAATAGTTATTTCCAATATTGCGTAGGCATTCGCGCCAACTTTTGATGCGACGAAATTTCATAAAACTAAATTGCTTATAAGGCCAGAATATTTGATAGGGAAATATAAAAAAATAAAATCTACGCACAACACCTGGGGGTTTTCGCGTAACTGTGTATATTTTATTATCCTTTCACTCCTACGCCTATCGGAATAGTGTGAAAGAGATAGCGAATGAAATTCAAATATCGATACAAGTTTGGGACGCGTTACGCTAAGTGCGATTACGTTCCATTTCCGATAGTAAATTGCATATTGGTGTTCGCGCGAAGTGATTTCACGCCCTTTGGTTTTAGCGAACATGTGTGACACTTAGTATGCTTCAATAAGGATGACGACTACATAAAAAATGGGATTCTGTTTAGTCCGTCAGTTAGATCGTCTAAAAATACTGAACACATATTTTTCGCTTTTTCTAATTAATGAAAAAATACAAAGATATAGAGCATCAAAGTTCCGGAGTGGGGGCTTGTGACGTCAATTCTAAGTAAAAACTGTACCTAGCCGTGACGTCACGCGAAACTTCAACGCATTGTACCATCGTAATGTTTCGTTTACGAGAAAAAAGAAAAAATACGTGTCTAATATTCTTTGATGATTATCAAAGAATATTAGACACGTATTTTTTCTTTTTTCTCGTAATCGTTTTAATGGACGGACTAATTAGTTTTTTTCAGTCGTCTCGCCTATTGAGAGGTCAATGTCCGAAACGCTTGTTTTAGGGCCCATTTATACGGTGCGAGACTCGCATGCGAGTTTCATAACATTGTGGTATTTGATTGGTGTTATTGTACGCATTATACCTAGTCGCCAACAGATATGTCGGACCCGCCAAAGCTCTCACAAACATCGGAACACACACTTTTTGCCTTGAAAATAGAGGAGTTAACCGATATTTAAGAGTTTTGGCAACTCCGATATTTTTGAATGGCGACTGTATGTAACCACAGTCCATAGCAACTAAAATCGCATGTGGTTCGCGCGCCGTGTAAATGGGTCCTTAGTCGTTGTCGGGTTCAAAATATCTATTAATAATCTCTAATGATAAGACAAATATGCGTAACTGTAATATAAAATAAACTTTTTTCATAATCACATTGCATTATCAACACTTACCTACCTAAGAATATCATAATTCAACCAGAGTACTTTATGTTATATTACGTATTTCCAGGAAACCATACCTACATTATAGATTTCTTATTCTGATTCCCTGTGAAATTTCTTAAAACTTTTTTCTACTCCAGCACTTAAATCTGTCAATTAGATTATTGTCAGCGGTATCCAAATTAAGTTCATTTGAGTAACGATGAGAAAGTCTATTTGTCTATAGGTTCATAGGATTACTGCTAGCAGTAATCATATGAATATAGGAGTTCTGTTATTTTTTTTTAAAAGCTCAACTTCCATTTATCAGGTATGTTTTCATTTACAGTAATAAGTAACTTTTAATAAATAATATAATATTTAGGTTCATAATTTAAATCAAGATGAAAAATAAACTTAAATGCGTTTTACATATTAGATATTGCAAAACAAAGGTAAAAATCATAAGTTTATCCAATAATTTTACATTCGACATTTAAATATTCTTGAACGCAACCACATTTTTCGTAATTGAAAACCGGCTTATTTTCTATTTCTCTTGTCTATGGTATGTTTGACATTTGTAAACTTATCACGAAACTATTTGAACTATTTCGGTGGTGTGTAGTTTGTTTTAATTCGACGTTATTGTGCAAAAACATAAGTAATTATGAGTGATTCTGGTGAAAAATGCACTTCCGAAGAAATCAAGGCTATGGGCGCTCAAAGTGACTGACAATTTGTTACATGAAAAGTCAGATAAAGCGTACCAAAAATGTTATGATTGTTTTGACATGGAAATTGCAAAAAAATGTTTCAACTTTCTCTGAAACGGCGTTGTTGGCATATTTTGAAGAATTGTGCAACAAGTTCTCGCCATCAACATTGTGGACAGAATACTCAATGCTACGACGATCCACACAAATATTCCCATTCATTACATGAAGTAAGTAACTAACCCATTTTATTATTCTCGAATAGGTATGTATGTGGCTGTCGTAGAAAAAGTATAGTATACAATCGTAACATTATGAAGGCTATAAAAGTCTCGTACCTTACTTAGGCCACTCGGCAAGCCTTCGTGGCCTAACCGCGGTACTCAACTTTTATAGCCTTCATAACGTTACCGTTATATAATATACTATTAATTTATTTATTATGAATTTGACGTTCGTCATGAGATATATCGGAGAAAAGCAAGCTAATAATTCTGCCTTAATACTGAACATATATTTATGAGTAAGGTGCATTAGGGTAATACCGAAAGTCGCATAAAAATCACCATTATTTCCATCATATCAAGATTCCCCTTTCGGAATTACCCGAGCATTTCTGTCATTCGGAATTACCCTAATCCACCTTACTAATGTATCTATTACCGACTTCACTTCGTATTCTTATGTACAAAAATATAAAGGTAACGAATCTCTTTGAATCACTTACTTGAGCAAATGTTTTATTCAAACACAATACCAAAGTATTCTTGGTAGGTGTACTTAATACAACTCCCAAACAAAAACTCAAATAAAGGAACTTTCTCAAAATTTACTCCCCGAAACTAATGAAAATTGAATTTCAACAAAGTAGCTCGTTGTTACAAAAAGTCGTGAGTTTTTACCGAAGCGTTCTTGAAGGTCGCGACCTTATTGAGTTCTCAGTACAGGGTATGCAGCCGAATGGCACAAACGCTCACGAAACGTAACGCTCGTAGATATCTATCTCTATCGCTCTTACGTATTAGCGTGACAGAGTCAGACTACCGGTCGCGGCGTTTCGTTTTCGTTTCGCGTCATAGAAATGCCATTCGGCTACGGGGCCAGTACAGTTCAGGCGTAAACCACCAAAACTAGGACCTTATGGTACTCTACGGGTGTGAAGAAGTGTCAGTGTGAATGTGAATTCTACCAAGACGCATAGCAATCTAGAGATCTTTAAAGCAGTACAGGATACAAGCCAATTCCAACACACTAATATAATTGTACCATACTTCAGATGTCCTATTTCGCTTACACGTAGTTGTACCTATTGATGCGATTGAGACGCACGATGACTAGGTACGTAGCCGAATGGCACAAACGCTCACGAAACGAAACGCTAGTAGATATCTATCTCTATCGCTCGTGCGTATTGGCGCGACAGAGCCAGACTACCTTTCGCGGCGTTTCGTTTTCGTTACGCGTCGCAGAAACACCATTCGGCTACGGCACCAGCACGGGAAGCATGGTCGCGCGATAGACGATAAAATATCAGGCCGTCCCTATCGCACTTACAAATAGTGCGATAGGGACGGCCTGCTATTTTATCGTCTATCGCGCGACCATGCTTCCCGTGCTGGTATACGTATCTTTACAAGAGCTTATGAAGGAAAACCTGAAATAGCGTACTGTCAATACATACAGTCAGCAGTATTAGTAAATTATTTTTCTGTTCTCCATGCCTAAGGCACCGACAAAGTTGACGCCTCGATACAAAGTTTTCTCCGTCAAATACAAACTTAGCGTCAAACAAGCGTGAGCAGCGTCGGGAAAGAAATATGACGAAGCTTTCATGTTTTTCTTAGAACAGAACGTAGAGAATAATATTTTGTTCACAGAATATCAAAGTTTTCAACAATGATTAACGACTAGTAAAGAGTCTAATGTTTTAATTAATGGGATTAATTACCTACATAAGATGTTCTATACCTTATATAGGTAGTGTATGCATATTACAAAGCTCACTTGATTAGCATAAATTGAATATGCATGACTAGGTGATGTGGACACAATAGTCATATACTATGAACAGTAAAATCCTCCTTCCGACGTTAGTTCCCTGCTTCTGACGAGGTAGCCACATAACAGGGATGGGATAGACATACCGATATCGTAAAAAAGGGTACGGCAAAACAGTTAAATATTTTGGGGGTTGAAACTGAGGCAGATTGTAAAACGTCAATTTTGAAGTATTTATAGCCTTGAGGTATGGAGGCATATTTGAGGGACTAAAAGACGAAATGTATCTAGTATGTACAAGAATTAGCCGAGATATGATGACGGTTGATTCTGAGATGCTAGGAAGATAGTACCTATAGACGCACTAATATTCTCAAAATTGAAGTTATTTGAAGTAACACTTGTGTCAAGTTATCTAGACCGACTTCATGATGTATATTAGGTACATATTATGTAATGACGATTAAAATGACAGCTAAGGTATTTACGCAAATTAGATACTTTCAGTAATGAAAGTTAGCTAGACAGTTGACGGTTTGAGTACTAACTTATTTAAAATGAGTGAACTCTTAGTCTATTTTCATACGACATTTCTTGTAATTCCAATATTAAATTAAACCTGATAGACAATATTTCAATGAAATACGTGTAGGTTTACATTTTTATTCCGCGAGCCACGAGCGAATCTAAAAATACAGCTAATAACATTTTTAATAACTGTATCAAAAACCTAAACGACGGTCACGAAAGGGTTAAGCTTATAATTTAGTCATAAAACAGCAATTAGAATACACTTTACTGCACCAATAAATCTTTTAATCTCACGATATCACAGCGCGCCGCTAGGCGTAGGAATATTAATTTATTGTATCAATTAAAAAATTCTTCACACTTATTAGGGAAATCAAGCGGTGAGATGGTGTATCAGTCTCGTGTTACTTTTTTATTGTTTTATTGTACAATTTTTTTGTAGAAGGTAGACTCAGAGACACTTAAAAGTAGTATTCTGTTTATAAAGCAATGTGTAATGAAGCGCACGTCGAACCATCAAGAACTTTTAAACCTTTTAACCGTTAGAAACCATAAGTATTGATAAGAACGAGCTAGGTTAGAACTTTGAAACCTGTTTAAATGTATAACATATCTATCAAATACATGTATGTAGGTAAAGCCTGGCGCCGTAGCCGAATGGCATTTCTGCGACGCGAAACGAAAACGAAACACCGCGAAAGGTTGGATCTCTCGCGCCAATACGCACACAGATAGATATCTACGAGCGTTTCGTTTCGTGAGCGTTTGTGCCATTCGGCTACGCACTTGACCAGAAATATATGACTATTGTCAGGTGGGCGCTGTTATTCTGATGTTATGGGTTGACAGTTCAGTATAGTATGAAGAAAATAAATCTAATTAAATTCCGCAACATGGCGCGTAGTCATATGTTTCTGGTCAGGCTTTATGAACTCTCCTAGTAGTAAATGTATTTCCTGTATAACAGTGATTCATCATCATCATCATCATCATTTCAGCCATTAATCGCCCACTGCTGAGCATAGGCCTCCCTTCGTGTACGCCACTTATCCCGGTCCTGGGCTAATCTCATCCAGAAGTGCCCCGCAGTTTTTCGAATGTCGTCCAACCAACGAGCCAACGGAGACCAGGCGCTTCTTAGATGCGATAGCGGCCATGTTAGTTATTTATGTTAGTTCTCCTAAAGTTTATTCTCGGCTCCCTGGAATACCCTATTTACACAAAGATAGTATATGTATGTTTGTATGTATACCTACTTACATAAGTAATAACCTGCTTGTTACTACGTCATAAGTGACTAATTTACTAGCTTATTAACAACAGCACGGCAACGAGAGAAAAAGGTGACATGAATATACACCGTGCGCCCCAACTACTGTATTTTTCTATTTACAGAATGTACGGTCATCACGCTTTTTTACGACAGCTCGGTATAAAGTTTATAACTTTTATAAGGCCTCTAGAGATGCAATAAATATATTGCAGTACGGGTATAAACGCATGATTGTGTGTATAAATTCAACGTCAACTACTGAGAACTTGATGGCAGTTGGTTGAAAATGAAATGTATTTACGTACGAATTACACATATAAATAATTACCATCATCATCATCCTCCTTGCGTTATCCCGGCATTTGCAGCCTGGGGTCCGCTGTGACAACTAATCCCAAGATTTGGCGTAGACACTAGTTTTACGAAAGCGACTGCCATCTGACCTTCCAACCCAAAGGGTAACTGGGCCTTATTGGAATTAGTCCGGTTTCCTCACGATGTTTTCCTTCACCGAAAAGCGACTGGCAATGGCAAATATCAAATGAAATTTCGTATATAAATAACTAGCTTTAGCCCGCGGCTTCGCTCGCGTTAGAAAGATACAAAAAGTAGCCTATGTCACTTTCCATCCCTTCAACTATCTCAACTTAAAAAATCACGACAATTCATCGCTCACACACACTTTCCCATTTATAATATTATATTAGTATGGATTATATGGTAGCTATATTTTTTCAAACATGAATGTTTCACTAGTGGGTAGATTTAAAGATGGAATATTGAATGATGCATCAAATGTTATGACTTGTTTAGTATCACTATTATGAGTAAGTAAATTGCTGTCAAACGAGGTATCAAATTGAGTTAGTATATAGTTTACCTAAACTTTGGATGTCTAATTCAGTCATGAGTTAATTATAATTACTTAGTTGATGCATTATAATATCCTTGACGTTCAATTTCGCGGTAATGGCATTTTGACAAATAGACATTTTGGTTCAAGAGGAAACAGTGATGTGCTTCAAGTATTACGATGAATACATAATATTGCAAATAAAGTTTTTTTTTTTAATATTTGACTTAATAAGTGTCCCGTAAATTTGTTTTTGTATTTCTTAATATAACATGATTATGAGGATTGTTAATCTAGTGGGAAAATCTCGCTAGGTTCTGCTGTTTTAGGTCCTGTTTGGGGCGCTGTGTTGAGATGTCAGCACGCAAGTTTGTTTATAGAATGTGTATTTCCGTGTTAGATATTTTATCGACAAAAAATTTGGTACCTACAAAAAATTATATTTTCTCTCAGTTTATAATACAATTGTAGATTTACAGTAAAATGCAATTTATGCAATATAAAATATAAGGGTCTGTGTTTTGACTTTCGGGGCGTCATTTACAAAAATAATCCTCAAATTTCAGTACAACTGAGTGTAAACTTGTCAGTCTACTATTCCCTTGTCTTTAGTAAGCGGATACAGAAAGATGAAAAAGAATTTGTCAATACAAATATACTTTGTGAGAGTAAGTGATATCATGTTGACTCGAATTGTAGGAGGGCCGTAACTTGTTTGCTCTCAGATTGGTAATAAGATGCGACACATGTATTATCTCGATTAGGGCTCGGAAGGGGCTTAAGTGTAGTGATGTCTTTATCGATATGGTAATCTTAATTATAGTGGATTATTTATGCATTAGTTGAGTAATGGCGTTCAAGAGGAAAGTGTTGAATTTTCATACATATCTAATTAGGTAATTTTGGTGCTTTTGCGTGGGACGGTTTGGAAGGCAAATTCGGATTGTTATGTCTATGGCATATGTAGATAAAAATATTCAATGTATTTAACATTTTTTTTTATTTCACTATGCTTCCATGAACCAAGCTGTAATATTTTGTAAACAGCTCCGATATTGTAATTTTAATTTAAAAATGGAGGCAACCGTGTACTTACTACTGTATAATTAACATTAAGATTAACTAAACTGTATTTTTAGCAGATAAATGATAGCTACTATGTTTGGAACTACTATTATTCAACCACACTTATTGGGTAAATAAATATACCTATGCAGTTTAGTGAATAAAAGTCAACACATTCAAAAAATAAATATTATCATACATGGTACGATTAATCGATGTAAACATTGGTCGGCAATATTCCAAGAATTTTTAGGTACGTCCGTTACTGTTCATGACGAATTCTAGTAACATAGCGTGTCATGTTTCCTAATATTACTACTCGGTATTTAATATTATTATAGAAGAGTAAATATAAGTAAAATCATTTGCATTGATTGTTAAACTTATTGGACATACTTAAATGAAAATTAAAAAATGTTTATTAACACCAGAATTTTATATTTACTAATGATTAAGAAATTTAGTACTAGGCAAGCCCGTATAGCCTAAGCGCATAGTGTAAGGCTGTATTGTATAGGGGACCAATTTAACATATATGCCTACATAAGTTGTAAGAACTTGAGTTGTAACTGGTTGATAATTTTACTGAATATTAAGTTAGTTGCAACTAGTATTCATATTCATATTCATTCATTGCATCCATGGATTATTCTAAACTTTATAATTTAAATCTGAACTAAATAATCTAGACATCCATAGAGTTTTCCGTGATCACGATGCATGCAACTGCGTCGAAATATCGGGAGCTCGACAAAAATCAAAAAGGTAATCACGGTCTATATCCCGGTCAGCATAAGTCTAATAAATAATCTAATTGATTACTAGTATGTTTGTTTACGGTTAATTACAAAACTCCCACACATTAAATGTATTTTTCTTAGCAAATAGTTTAGACAGTCTGTTTACAAAGTATCGATATCGATATAATTTGGCAAGCACGTCACTCGGGTATGATTGATCGCTGCTAGCTCCCGTAAGCCTGTCAAGACGGAGAATAACATTGTTAGAGCCCTTGTAAACGTCTCACTGCGAATCCTCTTAAGGCGTTCGCTATGGAAATAAAAACGGGATTGTGAGGTGTCGATCTTTGGGTCAGATTACATGCAACAGTTTATTACAAGTATATTTCCTTCATGACCCCCACAGAAATGTGTTTAAAAAAATGTATTTGGCTAAAGTAGTAGTTTTTCTATAATATTGTAGTTCTTACAGTTCAGGTGAAGAATAGAGAATAACATTATTAGTGCTCTTATAAACGTCTCACTGCAAAATGGAAATAAAAACGGAATTATGATGTGTTGATCTTTGGCTGAGATTTTGTATGCAACAGTTTCTTCGAGGGAAGAATATTTCCTTCATGTGACCCCCACAGATAAGGTACAGCGGGCAGCGGGGCAAATCTCGACTGGAGGGCAATTGTAACTGATCCACTTTTTCCATTATTACACTACGATGTTGAGTTTTACTTGTATCCACTGAACACGCCTATCATATATAACCGGTGGACAGTGGACACTCTATTTAATAATGCAAACATTGTAAAACATGAACAAAATGGACCAGTTACATTTGCCCTCCAGTCGAGATTTGTCCCGCTGTACCTTATACGTTTTAAATCATGTGATCGTGGATTTGGCTAAATTGGTAGTTTTTTAAAAATATTATAGTCTTTATCTTTAGCCGGATAATAGAGAATAACATTGTTTGAGCTCTTGTAAACGTACCACTGGAATCCTCTTAAAGTGTTCGGTATGAAAAAAACCGGCCAAGAGCGTGTCGGGCCACGCTCAGTGTAGGGTTCCGTAGTTTTCCGTATTTTTCTCAAAAACTACTGAATCTATCAAGTTCAAAACAATTTTCCTAGAAAGTCTTTATAAAGTTCTACTTTTGTGTTTTTTTTCATATTTTTTAAACATACGGTTCAAAAATTAGAGGGGGGGGACGCACTTTTTTTTCCTTTAGGAGCGATTATTTCCGAAAATACTAATATTATCAAAAACCATCTTAGTAAACTCGTATTCATTTTTAAATACCTATCCAACAATATATCACACGTTGGGGTTGGAATGAA
The DNA here is from genome assembly GCF_023078275.1 of Leguminivora glycinivorella. Taxonomy (NCBI): domain Eukaryota; kingdom Metazoa; phylum Arthropoda; class Insecta; order Lepidoptera; family Tortricidae; genus Leguminivora; species Leguminivora glycinivorella. The sequence goes on from NC_062973.1 coordinate 19,689,242, forward strand.
AAAAAATATCAGCCTCCACTTTACATGTAGGGGGGGTACCCTAATAAAACATTTTTTTCCATTTTTTATTTTTGCACTTTGTCGGCGTGATTGAAATACATATTGGTACCAAATTTCAGCTTTCTAGTGCTAACGGTTACTGAGATTATCCGCGGACGGACGGACGGACGGACGGACGGACGGACGGACAGACAGACATGGCGAAACTATAAGGGTTCCTAGTTGACTATACGGAACCCTAATAAAAACGGGATTGTAAGTTGTCGGAAATTTTCCATGCAACAGTTTCTTTGATACTAGAAAGTGTAGGGCAAATCTTGGCTTATCGGAGATAGGTATGTGGAAATCTGGTGATATTAAATTGTGATTCCCCACAATTTTAGTTAAATGTATGCAATTAGATCGCTGTCAACCAGATTAAATTATAAATGCATCCATAACAAACATATACACGAGATGCAACGATTACCACTGTGGTCGACAAGAGATTGTCAAGGGTGCAGCTATAGAAAACGAAGTATACTTCGTTTATAGCTACAATAATCATTCTTATTGTATGATATATCATTCTTATTGTAGCTATTCCTAGTTACCAGTGATCCTAGTTCTAGTTCGACAATAAACAAAAAGAATCACGGTGTATGACAACTATGCCCAGTCAATATAAGTCTTGCGAAACTAATGACCCATTAGAAACTATAACTCTTCACTGGCAAATTGAAACATAAAACCAAATTCTCCTGAGACACCGTAAACTTCAAAACAATCCTAAAACCACTTGCAACTAATGCAATAAAGCTCTCCACAATCGTTTAGCATAATGTTTCACTATGATCTCATAATGGCCGCGATGCGACGGAAGCCATACGCGTATAAAGGACCACCGGCCGCGACGCACTTCAAAGGAAAGGATTCCTTTCGGTGTCAAAGAGGAAAAATGAGGGTGAAGGGGTATTTTCGGGCGAATTCATTAATCTTGCTATTTAGTTGTAAGTTAGAACGACCTTTAAGATAATTTGCCCTACTGCAGTATAGTTAGGTGTAAAAATATGGGTAGGTACAAAAGTTGCTCAAAATACGCTAAAATACTCATAAATATTTTTAATTGCGTTTAAGATCAAAGTACGTTTTTACCTATCAGGTAGTTGATTAATCAGGTTAAAATTAATAAACATATTTTTGCTCACTGTAAATAAAAAAAAACTTTTAACAAACTCTGGCTGAACCTATCGCACCTTAACTCCCATGGAAATAAATGCTCACGGCTCCACAGAATCTACATCAGTCGCATTATGGACCTATTATAGTCGTATTAGGATCAAAGGAGGCAGCGGGCTGATGACTCTTACTGTAAAAGCGTACATTACTGGCGTCTGGAACATACCTGGAACAAAAAGGAAAAGCATAAGGTTAAAAATATGCGTAGTATTTAAAATGTATAAGAACTGCTCGAATAATTAATTTATTTAAAAGTGCTCAATATAAATCCTGAAATATCTGTTAAAATGTTATAAATATTTAATACAAATTCTTTCACAAAAGGACAGACATACCGTTTCAGAGAAAAAAATGTGTCTGCATAAAAATAGAATAATTTAAGTACTTAGTATTGATATTAAGTAAGTAAGTAAATATTCTTTATTGCACCATTTTACATGTTATATTGTTGGCAACCTTGAACGCGCGGCAAGATTCTACCTGCTGCGCGACCGGCCAGGTGGTGGCGGCGCCCCTCCACTTCTATAAATACCGTTGCGGCACCGGCGGCCACCTCTTTATTCATTGAGACTTCGACTGGGGCACTAGATATTCATTTAATTAATGTGATTTGAGATATTCAAATAATTGATGTGATTTATGTACACTTATTAAATAATAAAAGTATTTCGTATATTTAATCAGCTTACTTAATTATTCTCCTGAAGTACACTAAAAGTTTTTATCAGAAGTGGTAAAATTATTCACGCAGTATGGGGAGGTCGCGCAAAAGTCGTAAGCGTAAAAGTAGCAGTAGTTCTAGTAGCTCATCTTCCGACAGCGAGAGTACCAGAACACCGTCACCGCCACCTCCCAGACGCAGGAAGGCATCGCGCTCGACAAGTAAGACGAGCGATCGCTCGAGGAAAAGGAACAGAAATGGATTCGAAACCGTGAGTCACACAAATTCAAACACGCTAAATAATATCATACCGGAATTCGACCCGCTTAAAGATGATATTGATGCATGGCTTAGTATTATTAAATCGTATGCAAAGACTTTTGACTGGTCAGATGAAATAACCCGGTATCAAGCGTTAAACAAACTGAAAGGTTCTGCTAAAGTGTGGTATGACTCCCTGTTGCGTACTGATAAACAATGGCCGTCGTGGAAATGGGCTGACTGGCATAGCAAGCTATCCGCGAGCTTTAGAATTCAGAGAAACATGTTTGAGTTATTAAAGGAAGTGGTAGATCAAAAACCTCGCGAAAACCAATCCTTGTACGAATTTTATTTTGATCAAAAATGTAGAATTGACCGTTTGCGTTTGAACCTTTCGGAACAGGACACTATATCTATTATATTAGGTAATATAGGAGACGGGAATATCGAAACAAACAGCTTCACTTCATGCGACCAATTGGCTAGCTTCCTGCATAGTCGTACATATAAGATAAAAAATCCAATGCTAGTAGCATACCCTCAAAGTCGAGTCAATCTCAGTCTGCCGTTCCTAATAACTCCACCAAAATGCCTTCGAGCGGAATCGTGGGTCATGCTGCGTCGTCACATTCCGGTAGTGTTGATGAAAGCAGTTCACAGTCACAAACGCGACGGGCGATTAAATGTTTTACATGTGGCGGTAATCATAAAAGAAGTCAATGCGATGTGAAATGTGATTTTTGCAATAAAAGAGGCCACCTTGAATCGGCTTGCTTCCATAAAAAGGGTTTAAAAACTGAATCAAAGGTCGACAAACAAGAGGTTAAATTCATATCATCTTCTAATTCGCGTGATAAATTCGTCAAACAAGTTGTCTTAGACAAAGTGGTGATTCATGACGCATTTATCGATCCAGGGGCTAGTTGTTCTTTGATTTCTGAATCGTTGGCCCAAAAATACAGCCTAAAATGCGACCATCTCACATCGCCTGTCTTCTTACAGGGGTTTCAAAAAGGTATTTCAAAACCGGTTAGATTTAGGTTAAACGCCAGCTTAAAACTTGATTCTGTGCAGCTGGAAAGTGTTGATTTTTATATAATTGATGATCTGGAAGGATGCGATATCCTAATAGGACGGAATGTGACGGAGCGCCCTGACTTAATGTATTCGCGGATTGGCAACGTGCTACAATTTAATTATGCAAAAAATTATGATGAGTTTTGTAAAACGATTAACGAAACTGAAATTGACGCCGACTCGAACCACGCTGAATTACTTAGCCTGTTTAATAAATACAGTGATTGTGTGGCAAGGAATTTAAGTGAATTAGGGAAAGTAAAGAACCACGAAATGACCATAAACGTGACAGACCCGCGGCCGGTACAGAGTAGACCTTTTAGGTCATCCCCCTCGGATAGACAAATCATTCGGGATATGGTTGAAGAATTGCTAGCTAACGAAATAATTTGCAACAGTGATTCTCCTTACGCTTCGCCCGCGCTTTTAGTTAATAAAAAAAACGGCGAGAAAAGGCTATGTGTGGATTACCGCGCTCTGAATAAGGTCACAGTGACGGATAAATATCCCATGCCACGCATCGAAGATTTGGTAGATAGGCTTCAGGGTAACAGGTGTTTCACGAGTCTTGATTTGAAAAGTGGCTACTATCAGATACCTCTCAGTGCCGATTCAGTGCCTAAAACCGGGTTTATTACCGAGGACGGCCATTATAACTTTTTACGTCTTCCATTCGGGCTAGTCAACGCGCCGTCATGCTTTCAGCAGATGATGAATAGGGTGCTGGGTAATCTGCGTTTTGGCAATGTGATAGTTTATCTCGACGACGTCTATTTGGTAACAAAAACGGTAGATGAAAACCTGAAATTGTTAGAGCAGGTACTTCAGATATTTCGCGACAACGGTTTAACGTTAAATTTAAAAAAGTGCCATTTTTTCAAAACGGAAATCGATTTTCTTGGCTATAAGATAAAACCGGATAAGGTAATGCCAAATGATAGTAAATTAGAGGCAGTGAAGTGTTTTCCTACACCCAAGACTGTGCACCAATTACGTCAGTTTTTGGGGTTAATCAGTTATTTCCGTAAATTCATAAAAAATTGTGCCATGATTTCATCACCACTGACGAAGCTGCTTAAAAAAGACAGTGCTTGGGTATGGGAAGAAACTCACGAACGCGCATTTCAAATGTTAAAGGAAAGATTAATTTCTAATAACGTGCTGACAATTTTTGACCCGTCAAAAGATCACATATTATATACAGATGCGAGTCGAGAAGGCATTGCCGGAATCCTTATGCAGATAACGGAAGAAGGCGAAAAACCCGTCCATTACTATAGTAGACAGACCAATCAAGACGAAAAACGTTACCATTCGTTCGAACTAGAGTTGCTTGCAATCGTTGCTTCGCTTCAAAAATTTAGGTTATACCTGTTAGGTTCTACGTTCAAAATTGTGACGGACTGTAACGCGGTTCGGTATGCTCTCACTAAAAAGGAGATCATTCCTCGGATTGCCCGATGGGTTTTATCAACGCAAGAATACTCATTTGAGATACAGCATCGAGAAGGCGCACGTATGCAGCACGTGGATGCGTTGAGTCGAAACCCCGTGCCATCCGGGGAAAGATCTGAGCGTGAAGTCGTCCTTTCAATAACAGAAGCCGATTGGATGTTGTCTGTTCAATTACAAGACCCCGAGATAGTAAAAATTAAAGATAAACTCGAGTCAGGACAAGCCGAAGATAATAAAGATATTTTTAATAATTATGAGCTTTTAGGCAATAAAGTCTATCGAAGAACGCCCCAGGGACGGAAATGGGTGGTACCAAAAAATTGTATTTGGCAAATCTTAAGAAGCACCCATGACGACCTGGGCCATTTTTCTATAGACAAGACTGTCGAACGCATCAACCATCTATATTGGTTTCCACGGGTGAGGCATATAGTTAAGAAATACATCAAAAACTGTATAAATTGTTTGTATTTCAAAAACAAAGGCGGGCCAAAGGAGGGTGAACTGTTCCCTATACCTAAACATGCTCAACCATATCATACATTACATATGGATCACTTGGGTCCATTTGTTGAGACAAAGCAAAAAAATAAATATTTATTGGTGATGGTTGACGCGTTCACAAAATTCGTGTTCATTTATGCCGTGAAAACAACAAACTCTGCTCGTATCATTAAAGAATTAGAACTCATGTCTAAAACGTTCGGATATCCGCGACGTGTGATCACAGATGCGGGCACAGGGTTTACATCTAGTGAGTTTACAAAATATTGCCATGACAATAACATACGCATGCATACAGTAGCTACCGGTATGCCACGCGGAAATGGTCAAGTCGAGCGTTTTAATAAATCTATTCTAGACGCAATGAGAACTTTAGGCGCTAACACGGATGATGATCGTTGGGACCAATATGTTAAAGTATTACAACAGGGACTCAACAGTACTATACATAAAACCACTAGAGCAGTACCAAGTGAAGTGTTTTTGGATATCGCGTAAGAACAGCTAACGATAATCTATTAACATCTGAGCTTGATAACGGGGTATTAACTGACGTGTCTGACTTGCGTAAAAGGGTCGATGAAAATATTAAAGCCGATGCAATATATCAGAAAAAGCGGTTTGATGAATCACGAAAACAAGCGTGTAAATATTCGGTGGGTGACCTTGTTTTGCTGAAAAATCTATGCAAAAATAACGACGGCCAAAGTAGGAAGCTAATGCCATCTTATAAGGGCCCATTTCAAGTCAAGAGCGTCCTAGGGAATGACAGATATGAGGTGACGGATGTGCGAGGCTCGGAACGAAGTACTAAGCACTATACGGGCACGGCCGCGGCGGAAAACATGAAGCCGTGGATCCGAATAGGAGACTGGCCTTCAGATTAAATGTAAGTTTTCACCGTTATTATTTCGTGTTGGCAAGGTATTTCAATTACAATCTTAGTAATATTACTTTACAAGCCATAAATCATAGAGCCTAGTACAGTATGTGCCAAATATATGCTTTATTATCAAGCTTAACTCATAATAAATAGCTAAATTCTTATCATGTGTTGCGCCACAGACAATGGTCTCGTTATAAGGTGAACTTGGGACGCTTAAGTGAAGCTTTAGCTCTTTAAGTGCAAGTGACTTTATAATGAGAATGAACAGGTTTGAATATAATCTAACTCGGTCTCTTGTGCGATATAGTCAATAAGTGCGAGTGATTATTATTCAGAACCTGTTTAACATACATTAGTTGTCTGGGATCGAGTAGTTAACATGTAAATCTCACGCTATGCTAGTTGAAATAATTACTGGGAGGAAAATAAAACACGGATTAAAAATAAAACAGTTTAATTAACTATATGCAATTTCGTATTTTACAGTACCCTGGATGAAACGTGGTGGTGTCAGGGGCTGACACGTTGCAGAACGGCCGTGTTGGCAACCTTGAACGCGCGGCAAGATTCTACCTGCTGCGCGACCGGCCAGGTGGTGGCGGCGCCCCTCCACTTCTATAAATACCGTTGCGGCACCGGCGGCCACCTCTTTATTCATTGAGACTTCGACTGGGGCACTAGATATTCATTTAATTAATGTGATTTGAGATATTCAAATAATTGATGTGATTTATGTACACTTATTAAATAATAAAAGTATTTCGTATATTTAATCAGCTTACTTAATTATTCTCCTGAAGTACACTAAAAGTTTTTAATATGTATACAGAATGTTTAGTGAGAGTATAACTAGGTAACAACAGGCGGTCTTATCGCTAAAAAGCGATCTCTTCCAGACAACCTTAGGGTAGCTGGAAAAACGGAACAGAAACAAAAGTTAACAGGCAGTGCAAGAACAAAAAATATAGAGAAAACCAACACAAACACACATACATATATACCGAATACATAAATAAATATACCTTACATACACATAATACATACATACATACATACATACATAAATACAATAAATAAAAATGGCAACTTAAGATAGAGATATTCGAATATTAATTAAGTAGAGTATACCTGAACATGGAAAATAAGCGAACTGATTTCAGGGTCTCTAGCCAAATGTACAATCGCTCCGTGGCGAACGATTTACAAGCTCTGTCGCGCCAATCAATATGAGCGATAGAGAGAAAGGTGCGAAATGGAGCGACAATGATTGCACACTTGGCTAGAGGGCCAGTATTTATATCGACAATAATCATTAAACGATAAAGCGAATGAATTGCCGGATCGTTCGATTCGGCGAACATAAATATGATTTTAGAGTCAATGTAAACGTAAAAGGGGTAATCAATGCACAATTCGCTGTAAAGCATTGAAGGAGAGGTCGTTACTTGACACGATGTCAATACCTCGGAAAATAATGAAGTTAGAAGTAAAGGATTTTTAATAGATCTGATCAACAAAGATCATGAACGTACTGAATAAATGTTGCGCCATTACAAATTTTAACTTTTCGTCTGAATACTTTTCATTTGTAACTCACTTTGATTTTATTTTTGTTGCCCAACTTCACTATATTCATGCTTGAATTATTATCAAGTTTACGTAATGGTCATCTTTGTATAATCTTCACTATATTTCGTAGGCATTCGGCGTTCCACTTTCCCAAGAAATATTTTTATTTATAGATCTGTCAGTCTATTATGATATGAACTGCAGGCAACTTGAGGAAAGGAATGCAATGGAAAGTGTTTGATTAGATATTATTCATTTCTTCAAGTATATGATAAAAATAAATGGTTTATATTTAAGAGCATGACATTCTACGGTCTGTCTAAAACTGCTTATTTGAGATTACAACAAAATTCTTAGAAGTTACAAAAAGTTTTTAAATGGGGAGCGAATTGTAACGATTGACATGTTATTTTTACAAAGGCGAATGCCACGAAATAATTGATGTGGAAAGTAGATGTAGAACTGCAGGATTAGGTATTAAAACCTGGTCTCTGAGGGTCTACCGTAACGTAACCATAGAAGTTCAAAAAATTATTTGACTCCCGTTATAGGGCATAATTAAAGCGAGAGATTTAAACATTGGCTACTTTTATTTTTAACATCGTACTTTGAAAAAATCTCGTATCTCACACAGCTCCTCAAAGTTGAAACGCAGTAACTCCCTATGCACCCCCTATATAGTTACTAGTGTTACTACATTTGTATTTTCAATGACAGAAGAAGATACGAGTTTTTTTCAAAGTAGTGACGACTTGTATGACTAAACTTAAAACAGGATTTCTTAGTTTTAAAACTGACATCCGAGTCTTCCGACCTTCCAAGTACTAAGGTTTTATTTATTATACTCTATTAAATCCTGTTACAATTTAAATTATGACAGAGAACATTCGCGACCCGCAAATCGCGAACTTTTGGCGTCCGTATTCTAAGGGCCCATTTAGACGGTACGAGAACTCGCATACGAGTTTTATTACATTGCGGTATTTGATGGCTGTGCAAAATTGTAGGGTACATACAAGCCAGCAATGTAACTAAAATCGCATGCGAGTTCGCACGCCGTCTAAATCAGGCCTAAACGTCGTCGGCGTAACGTATTCTACAGCAAAATTTTTACATTTTCTGAAGACTATTAATTAAGTTTGACTTATCTAAAGGACGTTACCGACTAGGCACACAAGATAGGCCTGTCACGGGATATTTGTAGTGGCCGAAGGCCGCGTATTGAATTGTCAGCCGTATCAAGATGTTGCCGGGAATGGTGGGGCTAGCTTTCAAAGGGCACCGCCTTTTGCTTTTAAGGTTATTATAGGGCTCATTAAAGTGAGGATTTATTTGATTTTTAATGCATACTGTGTGTGTACCTACTGTTGCTGTTAAAATCGATGTATTAGATTTCTTGGATAGTTTATATTACTTTATATGTCCCGCAATATTAGTATTACTTTTGAAGCAGCTTGAGTCACGCATAAAAGTGTGAGCAAGTTTTTTGCTTAAAAGTGTGATCAAATTTTTTGGTACTTATCTACTGAAGTTTGTGATCACGATCAGATCAGTCCATAGGGCTTAGTTGATCATAAATCTGCAGTAACCCTATCATGACGATAACAATCATTTAAATAAATAAAAAAACTAGATAATTCAATGACAAGAGTTTTCAAATATTTTATCTTCCAAACCTACGGCACTTGCAAATTAAACAAAAATTTGAAAAAAAAAAAAACATATTTTCGGTTGGTTAATATGGTAAATCCAGAAGCTGAAAATCCATTTTTATAAAGTTGACCATGCTAATTTAAAACCACCATATCTCATAAACAATACATTAAGAACTCCCGTATTTACGAAGTCTGACGAAAAATAAAACAAATATGGCGTCGCAGATAATTCCGCTTGTAACGGCCATGTTACGCATGCAAATTGGACGTGCAGCGGCACGCAGCTTTTAGGGGTCCCTCGTCAAGGGTCCCTTTATGAAACGTGTCGTCATATGGGATAGACGTCTATTAAATTTTGTAAAATTCATTTCCGAAATAAGACACCGTCTAGTATGCTTGGTGTAATACGAGGGGGCTTAACAATTTTAACATTGGAAGTCAACGTATAAACTTTTATGAATTTGGCCTAGTTTAAAATTAATATCGCTTGAAAAAAAATCAATGAATGAAACTGAATGAATTAGACTTATATTGACCGGGATATAGACCGTGATTACCTTTTTGATTTTTGTCGAGCTCCCGATATTTCGACGCAGTTGCATGCATCATGATCACGGAAAACTGACGAAGGCGGGTGGATGTTAAAGTTGCATAAACAGCGCGCGATCTACCCTCCTTCGCGCGCGTCGGCTGCGTTCACTTTCAGCGTTACTACTGGTCGCATTCACACTCGATGGTCTGTCCAAACACACTACACTCACAGTGTCACTACGTTTGTTCAATTCTGACTTCACCGGTTTTTTACACAAACAAATCACTGGATTCCATGCATTAGATAGTTTAAAGCCATCCTCACGATTGAAATTTTTATATTTGTGAATCTCAATGGCTTCTCTTACCAATCTCGGTATGTAGTGGCGTTCCGTTGAAATTACCTTAGGACTATGCAACTCGATCCAATGATTTGCACCCGACTCAATGAGGTGTTGAGCAATAGCAGACTTGCGAGTATCGTTCTTTCTGACTGCAGCAATGTGTTCTTTAATTCTGCAGGCAATAGTGCGCTTGGTCTGCCCTATGTAAGAACTGCCACAACTGCACTCAACTTTGTACACACCAGGTTTTTCCAGAGGCCACTGATGCATGCAACTGCGTCGAAATATCGGGAGCTCGACAAAAATCAAAAAGGTAATCACGGTCTATATCCCGGTCAATATAAGTCTAATGAAAATAACCGTGAATCATTCAAAACTCTTAATTGAATGAATGTTTAAACCATTACACCACCCCGACCGCCGAGGTACCCGTCGAAATTTCTCTAGTGTATGTTATCTCTGAAGGCTAGGCGCCTTTGACCAACTCTAAGGAGTTGAATGAATGTTTGTTACTATCCGATTCTAATACTAATAACTAGAATGAAGATGATCCCTGCTTGTCAAGGGTCCCGTTTTGCAAGAACATGTCATGATAATGGAATATACATATATATATACAATTTTGTAATGATTCCGAAGTTGGTCCCTGTTAGAAATGTAGGTATATTATACACGAGGAAGCGGAAAGGCATTTTATTTTCTGAATCATAAGAGCGAACTCATTAAAAACATCCGCATAAGGGGTAATCAATCGTTACATGGTAAGCGGAACCCTCAATATCCTTTTATCCAGCAGAGCTGGCCAATTTCACCTTAATTCGGATCCTGTTGCCGAGAATTTTTTGCAAACTCCGTTATAACACAATAACACACAATTACCAGCAGCGGCACCGATACCAGATATGGCTGCTATGTGTAAAATTGTAAATATGTATATTATATATTATTTAATTCTGAGTCAGAGAGAATAAAATAAAGCATGACTTACGATATAACGAATTGGATAAAAGCATTAATGGTCATTGTACGATAGTGGTGATCATTTTTTTTCACATGGCGCTTTAGATGCTACAATTAGTCCGGAAAGGACGGCCTGACCTGACGTGATAGGCTTCATCACGCGACTGTGCTTGCCTGCCTCAAGTTAGAACGGACCGGTCCCTGAACCTAGCGAGATTCTTGAATAATCAAGATCATACTTGAGAATGTGACAATAGTATGAATAATACAGTTTTGGATAATTTTTTTCATGATTTTCTGAGTGTCAGTCATCCACTCCTCCACTATTATTCAAGTTTCTGCTAATAAAGCAATCATAATTACAGGCAGAGCTTAAGACATGATTGACTTGTTTTTAGTCTATGTCTAAGTGTCATTATTTTATATAATATGTAGGTATCCAAACTTGAAAGACCTTTCACAAATTTCTCTTACAACTCTCGTAGTAAGTTATAAGGTAAACGAACGAAATCCCTGACATTATTGTGTTTTTCTCCTTCTGAGAACAATTTCTAAGCCAAGTTCAAGGTTGTTTACTTATTTTGGGAATCATCAGAATAATCCAAACAGGATTAGGTACTAAAATCAAGTAAATTACGATTTCAGTACAAAGTCCAGGTAAATTACAGTAGAACTCAAGATTTGAAACAATAATGTTATTCAACTTAGAATTTGTTGAACACATGATCATATTTAATTGTATCTGTCTATATTGTGTTCAATGTCAAATTGCATTTTAGGCATAAATGTTATTACTTTTCATTTGATTCGCATTTTGTTTTTCTACGTGATCCTGATCTATGAAGCCTAATATACTGCTGTCTTTTTTGTATTTAAGTTATTGACATATGACGTTTTATAAATTATTGATCTATTAAAAGTGGCTAATTTTCTACTTCTAAATAGCGGCGTAGAAACCCTGATTTATGTACCTATTTACCTAAATTGTTTTCTAACCAAGAAAGCTAACTTCTCCCAACATTACTGTACACGGTCTCACCGTTTGTGCGGCTCGCCACAAACCGCAGAAGTACACAAAGTAAAGAGAACATTGTAAATAAACAACAAACTGCATATCTAAAAGCTTAGACTGCGAACTCATGCAAATTTGATAAATAAACTTTAAATAAACATGGCGGGTTAAGTAATTAAAACTGCGTTGTAAAAACACGAACTACGTAGGCTATTTGCAAACATTTTTAATTCAGAGAATATTTCATTAATATAAGGCCAATAGTTGAACAAAAAATAACTGAATAATTTGTATAAAGAAAAGATATCCGATATTTTTAATGCAAAAGCTATATACGCCTATTAGCCTTGGCAACAGTTTACGTGAAATGTTTTTGGTAAGATATTTATTCCAGGAAATCGTTAGGTGATTCAAAAATCAACAAAGAAGAATTTGAGGATTTAAAAACTACCTTAATATTAAAGGAGCTTGGGGTTTCATTCATAATTTTAAAGTTTATCGAGTGTTTGGTGTAACTACTCGTAACATTCATAAATCATTCTTTGATTAATGTAAATCTCATAAACTGAACTGTCGTCCTTTGAAGACTTTATATTCAAGGAAATTACAGACTTTGTTTTCACTAATGTTAAAAAACTGACGAAAGAACGACAATGTTTAACATTTCAGCCTAAAGAATTTCACGCCTCAGGCCCTAGACGGGGCGACAAACATGTTGCCAATGGTTTTTTAGCTTTTACCCGTCTTTGCCACGCCGTCGAAAGATAGCTCTGTGTATTGCTAGACTACGAGTATTTAAGGACCTGTTTAGCTTGTGTGATAGACATTTTCATTTTTTTTGGTGTTATTTAGAACGTAAGGTTTATTATGTTACTCCAACACTATTTAATCTTTCCATGTTTATACTAAGGTACTAGTACAGGCAGAAAATCTTTAAACTTTATCACGCACTTTTGTCGACTTTACTTTTTATAATTAACAATATGCAAAACTACTGATATGACATCCATAATATTCATATGTAGATTTGTTACTAATTAGTAATTACACCTCTTGATCATCTCTCTCTCTCTCTCTTCTCTTGATTACCTATCATTTGTTCTTACATAGTGACACGATAGTCGACTAGTCGTATCTCGCATAGCGCTATCAATATATTAAAACAAACTTGTTAAATTTTTAGGGTTCCGTAGTCAACTAGGAACCCTTATAGTTTCGCCATGTCTGTCCGTCCGTCCGTCCGTCCGCGGATAATCTGGGACCGTTGGCACTAGAAAGCTGAAATTTGGTAAAAAATGTTTTGTTAAGGTACCCCCCCCCCCCTACATGTAAAGTGGGGACTTTTTTTTTTCATTCCAACCCCAACGTGTGATATATTGTTGGATAGGTTTTTAAAAATGAATGGGGGTTTACTTACATCGTTTTTTGATAAAAGTAATATTTTGGGAAATAGTCGCTCCTAAACTAAAAAACTGTGTGCCTCCCCCCCCTCTAACTTTGGACTAACTTTGGACCGGGAAAATATGAAAAAATCAGAAAAGTAGAACTTTATAAAGACTTTATAGGAAAATTATTTTGATCTTGATAGGTTGAACAGTTTTGGAAAAAAAAAATACGGGAAACTACGGAACCCCACACTGAGCGTGGCCCGACACGCTCTTGGCCGGTTTTTTTTAAATAAAATAAATGTCTCTGAACGCGTGTTTTTCATGTTCAAGCTACATAATTATCTTTGCTCGCCTATCGCTGCGAGTCGGTAGCAAAAGCCTACCAATACTGGTTCCCGAATAAAACAAATAAGTAAAGGTGTTCCACAACCTTTAAATAAAACGAATAAGTAAAGGTGTTCCACAACCTTTATAATTATTATGAGGCACAAGAAATAGTTCGAAGTGCCATTATGGAATCCGATAGCCAGACGCACTTCGACTAAGGCATTTTGAAGATAAAGTTTTATTATGTGAAATGAGTAGAGGAAAATATTTCTAAATTGATTTTTATGAAACTGTAGGTACTCGAATAGCTGCCATTGTTAATCCATTCAACATGTCATTAAATTAGTTTGAAAATAAATAGTGAAACAAAAGAAAGAGTGTTGGACTGAGAACCAGGAATACAAAATCATGTGATTGGCTATGACTACTAATACCTAATAATACCGCTATCAAGATCAAGATGTTGTACAGTCACCGGAATAGATAAGTGATGATTTCTGTGGCTTGTCATATTAACGACTTGTTTGAAATGTCATACGAAATTGTCAAACTATTAAAAGCGACAACGTACAAAAATCATCACTCCTTTATGCCTGTGACTGTAACTGAATGACATGAATCACGGCCGTCACGGGACTTTTCTTAGTATCTGTCACACCACAACTTATTATAAGTATTTCGTTCGGCGTTCGCCCGAAGTAGGTAATCCAATGAGACCATCAACCGAGTTCACGCAATACAACAGCGAGTTTTAAGCGTAAATTCCTACCAGGGTACCATAAAACGGCGATACACGGTCGCGTTCTTGATTGTAACTTAGCTACCTCGCTGCCAACGAGAAACAAAACACACGCTTTAATTGGCAATCTTGTCGCTCTATCAACCTCGTATCTCACGCGCTTAACACGCGCAATACGGACCGTATTAAACAATGATAAAGTTTACATTTACTCGTTTAATTGTGTTGAATGGAAATGGTAATGCTTGTACGCGTTTCTGAGAAAGTCCAACAAACGCGTATTCAGCTTTGGATAAGAATTGCTTATTTGATTTGTAATAAAACGGTTAAATTGTGCTACATGGGGATCGAGTTTGAAGCTGCAAAATGAAAGATTTTATCATTAAAAAGTTTGGTTTCGTATTGCATAAATTTAGGTAAGTATTTTATTTAAAAAATCAATTAGGTACTAACAGGTTTCAGTAGGTATCTGTTCCTCTTTTTAACTGAAAATGGAATAGTCTTGCTTTTAAAAACCAATTCTTTGCCGGCTCTGAAATGTCACTTAGATAAGGCTATATCTTCGCCCTGAAGGAGACACGCACGTAGACACTTTGCATTTATACGATATTAAAGTAGCCTTTTCTTTTATAAGTTCTTCAAAGACCCTAAGCCGAAGTACTTATATACCATACCATACCATACCATACCATACCATACCATACCATACCATACCATACCATACCATACCATACCATACCATACTGGCCTTAGCGCCTATTTCAGAAGATTTATGGTGCAATGTCCGAGAGACATCGCTTTTGGTGGCTAAACAGAGTTATGCGAGAGCGACATACTTTGCCACATAGCTGACAAGGGAAGCTTGCAATCCCTTTTGTCAGCAAGTTCCGCAAACCAGGTTTCATCGACGAACTTGCGACCATCTCCAACGCACTTTCGCCACTCCGTCCGCTTCTCCGCAAGCTTCTTCCAGTTTTGGTAGTCAATTTTAAAAGCTGCCATGTCCCTCTTGGCACATTCTTTGAAGCAAAGCAATGGCCTCCCAATCCCAACATCTCTAAGGGACTATGCACACTCAGGCGACGCACGTCGTAAGACGCGGAACGGACGTCAGCGCCGCCGCCGCCCGAGTGTAATTTTAAAAAAACGTCTCCTCAGTACATTTTGTATAGGCATTAGGCACTGACGTCCGTTCAGCGTCTTACCACGTGCGTCGCCTGAGTGTGGGTTGCCGCTTATATAACTTATTATGTAAGTTATATATTAGGGTATCACATAATCGTCATAGATTATAAAATCACCTTGAATCAATATTTCTGAATCCAATCACAGAATATATAATAGTACAAATCCAATTTCAAATTGGAACTGAGCCTCCAACGTTTTCGATTCAAAGACAGGAATCCTTTTGTTGGAATTAGCACCAGGCTTGATTTTTCACCACGGACGGCTGCGGGGCTTAACTACGGGAAATCCACCAAAAAAGAAGCGGTGGAAAACATCGCTCGCGTCGCTCAGCTTCGCGCGATGCGGCGGACAAAAGGCGAGGACGCGTTTAATCTAGTGTTTGACCGAAACGTGCTCTGTCGCCGAAACCGAAACTGAAGGTTCGGTTTCGGCTCTACTTCCCGCTGAAACTGGTAAGCTAATTTGTACCAGTGACCAACAGTGATGCCACTTTCAATTAAGTCATTGTCAATACATGTGACAGAGGGGTGTCACCTATTAGGCATTAGTGTGTCGAGCACTGGTACTTTTACCATACCGAAACTTTTAAAGACTTGTTAACATCATTGAAAATATGTCATAAAACCGCTTATACATTAAAACAAAAACCTAAATTTAATAAACTAAAAGACATCCGAATGCGACCCAATACCATTTCGTAAAGCCCGACCCGGCCGAAAGGTTTAATCGTTTTTGGCCGAAACCGAAACTAGAGCCGAAACATATTTAGCCGAAAGTGAATCTTCGGTCAGACACTAGTTTAATCCTGTCCGGCCGACATTTCGACGGTTGGGAAGAAAATTGAATTTATTATGGATGCGTTTGAGTGACGTGTTATTTCGCAAAGGCGCGATCCAATCATTCGGAGTCGATGTGTCTGCGCCGTACTGTGAGTTCGATATGTACTGAGAGTAAATTGCGATACAACCAGGAAATGCCGTTAGTATTCTTGATATTAGTTCAAGGGCCTATGTTTGATTTTAGCTAGTAATTGTTGTAAGTAAGCTTATTCTTAGTTTGAATTTGTAAATTTCTAATGTACATGTTTAATAAAAAAATAAAGAGAAAATTTGTTTATAAAATCACTGCCAATGTGGAGAGCGAGAATCAATAATTATACCGCAGTAACCCTACAGGAAATGGGATTTAATTATTTGTGTACAATTTTGCATATGAATGTGGGTAATATTGTATAATCTATTGTAGTTGATGAAATGGATATAACTATTCGTAATTACTTAATTATATACATAAAGACTGGTTGGTAATAAAATTACTCTAGTGAACAATTATAGTGCTTGATGCATATAACATACTACCCGTGCTATGTATGTATGAGTATATTTAGTTTAAACTGAAAGCGTAGCGTAGGAACATAAGTAACATAACCCAACCAACATCCTTAAAACCACGTACATATTGTTCACCGCAGAGAATTCCCTATTCCCTAAAGTAAACAGCTTTAATATTACAAGTAGTTTCAGAGGCTTCTATTCTGCGTTAATGAGTCATTAGCTGAAGCACTTAGGTCAGTAAAGGGACGAACTTTGATGACCCCCCGGGACTGCCTTGTCTTCGGCTGCTTCGAAACGGCACATGTGCGTTGAAGTTTTGCATATAATCCGGCTTTCGTTATTCTGTAATGTGGTTCGCTAAGTATCCTAGAAAGTTCGTTAGGGTCGGAACGCTTTTAGGTTTTTTAGGTCGATCGATATTTTATGGCCTAATCCTAAGTTTAAAATACGTCAAATTTAAGATCTAAATACGATATGGATTGGATATATCAGAGGCTGCGTATGGATAAATGACCTTTGGTTTAAATTATGATAAGATACGTCATTTTTCACATTGAGGTATCCGATAAATTTCACGTATCACAAAATTCAAATCGAGCCGTGACGCGAAAAAATGGTGTCAGAATAAAGGACGTTCCAGTGATTTGTCTTCATAATACTTAAGACAGGCTTTTGTGTGCCGAGAATAAAACCTGAAAAACTGAAGATTATTATTCAAAATCACGAAATATGGTACGTTACCACGAACCTAAATGGAATTGATGCGAGAATAAATCGGTCTCGATTTCATTAGTTTTCAACAATCGAACACCGACAAAAGAGGGTTGATCAAATCGGAAAACAATAGTTGTCGTCATACCATTATTTAATACCGGTTTCCCGCGAGTAAATAAAAAGGCGGGGTCAAAAGTGAAAGGGGTGGTACGGAAACATACAAAAAAACGTCATACCACTATAAAGGATATAATCACTTACGACCTTTAAATGGATGAGGTTCATTGCGAGCTAATTGGTTAGAATATGCATGAGGTATAGCTTTACTTGTGTTTAGCGCGTATGTAAATGAACTACTTTTGTTTGAGGGATGGTGACAGTTTTACGAGGACTTCTGGCGGTCTAGCACAACTGGCACCCTCGCTCGCGAATCCATACTTGATCGCGCTTGATGTATGGACTCGCGCGCGACAACGCAAGTTGTGCTAAGGTCAGCCAGGTCTGAAATAAGCTCTTTGTACAGTCGATAGAATTGGTTTCAATGAAATAAATCAATATAAATTACTTCTACTACCTAATAGATATTAATCCCCATTCTCGTATTAGTTAGACTTGAAAAGATTGGTTGTTAGGGGCTTTGGGGACCCAAGGTTTCGATGGACAAAGAAGCCAATAAATAACAACTGTAACCTACTTCATTGTAGTACAGAAAATAAAGAGGATAATCCATTTACCCGGCCCAGAGGCTTCTTAGACTTTCATCAAATAGAGATTTTTATCTCGCCATCCATTTTCCTTGATTCTGTTGTCCATGTCCGACGAAAAATGTAAAGAACGCTGATGCAAACCTTTTATTATTCAAGCTAGCAAGAGAATGTGGAATATTGCGCCAAAGTTGAAAGGCACTAAGGATGTTAAAAGCTCATACATAGTTACTACTTTCTAGGGCTAAAAAATCTGAATCGAACGCGTCGAAAAATCAACGCGATCCTGCAGAGCTCTAACAAATTTTCAAGCGAAGAGATTAAAAATCCGTCTTTCCAAACGGGTGATTTAAAAAATGAAACTGGTTTGATCCGAAGTGATTTACATAAAAGTTGTTTAAATGTTAATCTGGCTGGCTAAAGGATTATGACGTACCCTCTGACGCGGGGTGCGTCTGCACTTTCATAATTTACTTTCTACCCTTATTTCTTCATCTAGGTACTTTGTTAAAAACAAATTGTCTAAAAATCGCTTGGAATTCAGCAAAGATAAGTGCAGTGTTTTAAATGCGTAATGGAATGGAAAGGTTTTTATTTGCTACTCCTACAAAAACCTCTCTGAAAGTTGATACTAATTTTAATAAGAATATGTTTTGTTTTATAAATAAATTCGAATTATTCGTTGATATTTTTTGGCATATAATTAACCGGGCAACTAAAATATTAAACGGGAAGTTATGTCGGGCATACAATAATATAATTTGGCTGTGTTTTAATATTGTGGCGACAAAAAAAATATGAGCCTCAAATATTAAGCATCATTATTATTGAAAAAACGGCAGCAAATTTCAAGCGACAAAAATATTGCCGAGGAACATTAAACAATACTTTGGCGACTAAAATAATAATTGGCACCTAGTATTGTAAAGCGTAAGATTTTTAATATTTGGAGTCATATAGATGTTAGCACCTAAATAATTATACTTAGCTCATCGTTTAAAGTAGTATTTAAATTGCGGAGGCAACAAAAAAAATTATTGGGAAGTAGGTTTTCTTAAAACAGATATAAAATCTATTTATGGAAACGATGGTCTCATCGGAAGATCAGCGCTGGAAGTCACCAGCAACACGCTGAGGTGAGGCCATTTCGTGGCACTTCATTCCTTTCTGTCTTGTTGTTATTATGTGTATTTTGTCTAGCCTGTGTTCACGAATAAATGTTTATTCTATTCAAACATCGTATTTGCGACCCGTAAACTACGGGTAGTATTTAAATATCTCACATCTAATATTTTCAAGCGAGTTGCAAGCGAGGGAACGTGTACCAAATCATTTTATAATAAGTGAACAGCAAAAAGGAGTGTAAGCTTCTAATGGGTCGGTAACGCGCATATGATACCCCTTGAGTTGCAGGCGTCCATAGGTTACGGTGACCGCTTTCCATCAGGCCGATCGCATGCTTGTTTGCCACCGACGTGGTATTAAAAAAAATGCCATGATAATCGTATAGTATAATATTACAAGAGCAGAATTATTTTCTGCTAGCAAAAAGTGGGTTAGGTTATTTTTTTAGTAGAATATAAGTCCTACCAGATTGGCTAAGTATGGCATAATTCTTAGGTACTTTGTATGAACAAAATAAGCGCGTTACAAAACACGGAGAAACTAAAAAGCCAAAAATAATAAACCTTTCAATTCAGATTTCTTATCGTATTGCAATAAGCTAAACATCCAAATTATAAACAAATCAATTATTTTTGTAGTCGGTATCAGACTTGTTCGTCGCCTTGCTATTGCCTGTTTGCCCCACCCAACCATACACAGGCTGGTACCGACTCCAAAAATAATTGATTTGTTTATAATTTGGATGTTTAGCTTATTGCAATACGATAAGAAATCTGAATTGAAAGGTTTATTATTTTTGGCTTTTTAGTTTCTCCGTGTTTTGTAACGCGCTTATTTTTGAAGGCGGTTTTATTTTTTGTTAAAAAGTTATTTATTTGTTGATTTTTAGTGGTTCCTAGTGATATTATATGTATCAGTCCGAATACATGTACAGTAGTGAAAGAATTATCCTTTAACTCCTAACCATTGAGGAGTTGACCTTCCATCAGCTCAGTTGATTTTTAGTGGTTTCTAGTGATATTATATGTATCAGTCCGAATACATGTACAGTAGTGAAAGAATTATCCTTAAACTCCTAACCATTGAGGAGTTGACCTTCCATCATCAGCTCAGCCACATAAAATTATTACCATCAGACGTAAATACTGGTGTACCTTTGAAAAATAGACTAAAAACATTACATGTGCCTATAACATTTGAAGAGTTCCCTCGATTTCTCCAGGATCCCATCATCAGACCCTGACTTGGTGCCAATGGGACCATCTCGGGGTTATACCGGTTCGATCAAAAAAAAAATTTTGAAAATCGGTCCACGATTCTCGGAGATATCGAGTAACATACATACAAAAAAAAAATAAAAAAAAAAACATTCAGTCGAATTGAGAACCTCCTCCTTTTTTGAAGTCGGTTAAAAACAACGATAGCAAAAAGGAAATGAAATACAGTTCTGAGGCATGCATTCCCAAGACACATGACTCGCTATCAAAACAGAAATAGGAAGAAGATGGACAACTTTTTACCGCCTAAATATTATGCAAACAAAAATCTACGGAAGTACTCTTAATTTAGAAGATTATTTTGCTCATTAACATTATGCCAGCATAAGATTCGATATTATAAAATCTGCGGAACGATTTATGTCAAAGCATATTCCGAGTAAGGTTTTCCTGCCAAAAAAATTAATATTTCAGAGTGATGTTAAGACTGCGTATGGCCAGCCTTAGATTGGATAAAGTAAACGTCATGAAAAGTTAAATTAATTGTATAGACGAAGTTGCCAGCACCCCCAAACACCTAATTTCTTACCCATAAGTATAATATTTTGTCGACCGTTATATTTTATAAGAATCCTTTTTTTTATTAAAATGACAGCTCAGGTGATGAGTGCCGATGTATAAATTTTAAAAGTACTTTTTATGTTAATTTGCTATATAAATATTTTAAAAGAACTGTATATTTTATATTAATAGACAGCCGTTTTCCTATTAAACTGTATCGCTTAAATTGTTTCCAATATAATAATTCAGTTGCCAAATAAATAGTTGGTACTCGCGTTTGAATAAACCGTAGCCGTAATGACATTAAAATGCTACCTCATATTTAAATATTTTGAGTCCCCATTTTAGTCGCCAAACTATTATTTTTGATACCCATTTCTATGGTTATTTAGTCGCCCGGTTAAATACGTGCCATATTTTTTTAATAATGCATTTTGAATGTAGCCTATTTCTGCGAAAATTTTTATGCATAAGCAATATGTCATTTATAATCCAATAATTGGGATATTATAAGTGTATTACGCGTCGGGCAGTCAAAATAAAATTATCCTTCCATCCAACAATTGCACGTGCAGTGTGATGATAATAATATACAATATTAATAAGCTTCAAAACAGTTTGGAAGCACGTTATAATTATGATAATAATCTTGTTTGCTTATAATTGTATACAATTTCATCAGCTCAGTCTTATTAGCATAACTTAATTCATTAAATAGAGTATAATTTACTGTTGCGGCCGGATACTGTTTTTGAATAATAAATGCATGGGTGCATTTATAGAGATGTCACTAGTACTCGGAACTGTCACATGGCATATGCATTCATTATTATTATAACAGACAATGGTTTACCATTCTTACCCTAGCAGGCCCAGTAGATACTGATGCACCCTACTCGTACAAGACTAGCCTTACAAGTAATTTTTGCACTTTTGAACTTAAATCCCATATTATTAGTAAAATGATGAATAATTAACTACATAGGCCATGTTTTTCAAATTTGTCCACCCCACTTTCATACTTGAATCGCGAGCTCTTTCGATATATTTTTCAAACCTTCCATTCCGTTACCGCCAAACAAAATGTATGAAAAAATGGTAACAGGATGGGAAAAAACCTTGGGACACTTTTTTTCTCCTATTAGGATTGAAAGAGCTCGCGATTGTGAGTGGAAACCACATAAAATAATTTAAATAAAAAAAAAGTCGGGTGGACAACTTCGAAAAAAAAAAATGGTTTTTTAATTCGCATTTTATTTGCATCACTATTTTAGATATTTTGAACTTTGAAGTTTTCCTCGCATTATTAACTCGCATATCTAGTTCAAGCGATTTTCCGAAACTCCGTCGTCGTTGGTCGTTAGCGTTACCATTGCCTATTTTGCGTGGGATACATTGGTCTCATTTGAAGCACTTCTAAAGTCTACTTTTCCTTCGCGCCAGTTTATAAATGTTGAAACAATTTTCAACCCATTTTCCAGGTAATCGACAACCACAAATAAGTTAATCACTTTAAAAGCCTAGTTTTTAATCCAATGCACTCAGACCATTATAAACGCATCGGGCGGGTATTCCGTACACGACGAGTCACGCAAGCTACTTGTAATGAAATATTAAGAATGCTAAATTACGGTGATCTCAGTCAAATTATGGCGCGCAGACAACGCGTTTTCGTGTAATTGGAACTAAGGCGTTTGGAGCAAGTTAGAAGATTTTAGATATTGAGCTTAAATAAATAATAGGTAAGCAAATGGAAACTTGCAGCTCCAGAGCTGTAGCCCTTTTAATGCCAATTGTATGCTAGAGTTGGCAACTCTAGCACACTACAGCTTCGCAGCAACCTTACTTCGGCAGGCTTACAACACTATATGTAAGTGCATTACAATTTTTGGTTGTCAGTTGGTTTCTGATCTAGATTTCCGATGACATATGCTAAATATGCTGTGTCGTACAAAACAAAGGGTGATGACATTCACTGTGACCAAACCTCTCTTTCGAACGTAGTTTTAGAACATACCCGGGTCCGTCATTCCGGGGTTTCTGGTCGGCAGATTATAAAGAGAGTGAAATATCAAATTGATACATTTTTAGATAGTGGGATATGAGATTATTGAGGGCAGTATTAAAAATCTCAAGTAACTACAATATCAATATCAAGTAACAACAATTCGTTTCCGCTGTTCGCTTCTAACTTGCTCCCAACCCCTTCCAGACATTTCCCAAGTATGCAACATGACATTACAATGATGATGATGTTGCCAAATAAATAATGACCCTGTCGCAACCATTGGCGGAGATGGATGGCCGTTAGCTGTCAACTGATGATGTCCTTTCCTGTCGTCTTCTGCAGAAAGGGGGAGTAATGGGCAACTACAGTAACGAGTGTGTCATCGAACGTCTTGTTTTAGTAGATTGACTCTGAAATATATTTGCATTTCGTCTTAGATGAGTTTGTTCAGTTTTGAGTTTAGTTTTGTGTTGCCAGTAATCTCGTTTGATAAAATATTTTTGACAACAAGAACCCTGTCTCATTTTAGTCTATCTATTCGACTAAATTTCAATCTCCTTGGTGTTATTGTTTTGTGTAAATTGAATATGATCTTATTATTGTGAAGGTTGAATATGCAATCGACTCATGCTTGACTAAATTTTAAGTTTGGAAGCTCAGAATGTCTATGTGTAGACTCTGAGACTTCAAACAACCACTCTTTTGACACCAATCGATTTGAAAACATGTATTCTTGAAATTAAATATAAATAAATAATAATTCAGTAATTCAAAGTGCCTTCCTATTGTGCCACAGACCTCCTATAGAAAATTAAAGGCCTTTCAAAGGAATATTTTGTGATCACCTACATTGCTTCATCTCTTTTCATTTTTTTAGAATGCATAGTATACATGTCTATATTTGAAGTATCCGTGTTATAGCTAATATGGTATAACTACGAGCTACATAAATAAGGGTGTAATTCAAATTAACTCGGTGAAAAAGGGCACAAGTCCCACCTCGGACTTGTGACCTTTTTCACCGAGTCAATTTGAGTTATACCCTTTTTTCACTAGACTCACAGTATGTACATGGCTACAAAGTTGTCAGTATAACATGGGTACCTAGGTATTCTTATTCATAAATTAGATTTCAATGCCGACCCGCTGACCTATAGTAGCCACAATAGCGTAGAATCCGTTGCTTAGATACTCAATCACTGGGTCAGAGTGTCAGAGCGCAGCAGTCCGAGTAGATCTTGTGAACGGAACTATTGAATGGAGAAATATTCTTGACGTTATCAAAACTGCACACCACGAAGGTAATATGTGTGACCTTTCTTTTTAATTTGATGGTGTCATTTTACTTAAAAATGTATATACTTTTTTTTTATGGACTGATCAGCGATTGACCCTAGTCACACCTGATGGGAAGTGAAGACAGAGTCTAAGATGGAGCTCACCGATTCAGTAATCTATTCACTCTACGTTTAAAGAGACCGAGGTCGTATTTTTCTGGGAACACCGATGCTGGGAATAATAATAATTACAGATGTAGTGCGAAAAAACTTTTCTTCGTATTCTTACGAAAACGTACGAATGTGTCATGCTATTGCAGCCAGTCTCAGTACAAGACGTATGTACCTATCTGTATGCAAGTTACGAAATCATCATGGTGATTCTAGTTGTTCATTCATAATATTTATAGCAAATAAAATTTATTTAAAACGAGGCAGTTACATTGTTTTTAGAGTTACATTGTTTCCACTGCACTAATTTCATAGCGTGACCAAATTATGTAAATTAAATTATTTACTCATAATCATAATTCATAAATTTGAATAAAATAAAATTCTACAGCTATAAAAGAACCGCAAACAACGAGCATCATCCATCAAAACATAATTTACAAAATAGACTTTAACTTCGCGCCACGAAAAAACTCCACTACTTGCATTTTGTTTATTTTAAGGCAGTAAATGGAGCCAAAAAATCTTCGGCTGGGAGCCAAGGAGAAAGTTAGCACAAATAAATGTGTTTGTACTGCTAATGGGGTAAAGCATTACCTTCGAAACTGCAGCTGGCTTAACTTTTTAATCTTCTTTCGCTGTGGGTTCTTATTTATTTCGCCAAACTGGTGAATGCTGATACGTAAATTACCTTAGAAGTGGTTTCCAAATTTCGAAATAGATTTGAAATGGTACCGTTAAAAACGAAATCTGCTAGAATGATTGTAGTTCGCAAGCTTTTATTGAATTTGCATTTTATTTGCGCGTTTGAGTCAAATTTTACAAGCTAAATTAGACTATTAGACTATAATTTGATTGGGCTGAAACTTTACATAAAAAAGTGACAATGATAGTGAAAAATTATGGTACCATCGACATAATGTGATGATAGAATGGGCATATATAGGCATCATATGATCCGAGGTAGTCATAAGAATAGGTATAACAACGGAACCAAATGATGTCTAATTTATTACATCCACAATTTTTTTTTTATTTAACTTATTTAAAATAGCAATAACAAAAACGTGACTAGCTATAAAATTGTGACTTTTCATTAAACGAAACAAACCTATTGGTTGGTAAATAGGGGTCTGGCAACCCTGTAAAATATATAATTTTAGAATCCCAATATCCTTTATTAATGTTACACCACTGGCGCTAAAATTTAAGAGGAACTTGTAATAGTGTTAGAAACGGGTCAGAGCAATTTGTGAAGTTATTATCCGAGCAATGAACGTGCTTATCTCGAGGTGAGACAGTTGCCAACACAATGCTGCAAATTACATGACATTATTTTATGATTTAGTGCATAAAATCTGCGATTGTAGAGTTATCTGGCTTTATATTACCCTCTCTGTTTTACTGCATTGGGATCTTAAATTTGTGGTATTATAATTTCACTACCTTGACGTAGGTACAGTCGAGTTCATAAATATGTGTACATTTCTTCACCGTCATTATAATAAGGTGAAAAATGTACACATATTTATGAACTTGACTGTACTAGTTTATTATAAGAGTTTTGAATTATTCACGGTTAGTTTCAGACTTATATTAATCGGGATATAGACAGATTTTGACTTTGTCAATATTTCACCGCAGCAGTTAAAAACTTTGCGATAAGTGTAATGATAGATAAGTACTTGTTTATTAGCAAAGGTAATATTACATCTTGTAACTAGTAAGAACATGATAAAACAATGTTATTACTTACTAGCTTTTACCCGCAGATTCGCTCGCGTAAGAAAGAAAGAAAAAGTAGCTTATGTCACTCTCCATCCCTTCAACTATCTCCACTTAAAAAATCACGTCGATTCGTCGCTCCGTTTTGCCTTGAAAGACGGACAAACAAACAGACACACACACTTTCCCATTTATAATGTTAGACATGTTTTATCCGTACATTAATAATTGAAATGACAATAAAGCAAGGCTTTTTTTAAATGGCATAAACCTTAAACACCATTGTTCCGTGATGGGAAAGACCCACAGCATACCTATCCAACTTTAGCATCAGTTGAATTACTGATCTATTTGTTTACCTACCAAAGCATCTTACTTGGCTACTAACGTTAGAAAACCTTCAAGTTTAGTAGAAATCTGCCATTTTCAAGCCCCCGGTTTAGAAGTTACCCCTAATTATAATTCCAACCTAATTTTGCCAGAGCAACATGTGTAATGAGTACGCAAATTCAATTTTGCTGCTTCACTCCTAGTTTAGGGTAAAATAGGGCAATATGGCTACTCCTGTTAGTTCAGATTTATTTACTTCACACAGTCAGGGGTCGGCAACAGATTGTTTAATTTCGAGTTTAGGATTGAAATATTACACTAGATTTGTAATGTACTAGAAAATAGCTTTACCGAGGCGCCATTAGGTTTCATGTTTTAACACCTCAGAAGTAATAATTTTGACCGGGGAATTCTAGAGCGATTCGTGGTATTATAAACGAAATAGCAACTTACTTGTTCTTTTGATGACGGTAAATGTCAAATGTAAGAATGTTTGCCTACATTTTTGCATGAATTAATTACGGAACATTCATTTGAGTTTGGAAATTCTAAGAAGGTCTAATGCTTCTCTAGATATTGTAATGAATAAGCAATTTGCTAATAAATAGCTATAAATTTTCACACATAATTTACCAAGCCTCCACAACTCATACGAAATCTGCCAAAACTTTCTCTCTATATAATTTGATAGCGCGAAGTTGTGAACAAGGGGTTAGAATCGGAAGAGGGCAAAAAGTTCCGTTGCCATGACTACGCGCAAACTAAGAATGTGCTGCTCACGGCGGTAATGGTCAGCGCAGTTTGGACTTAAGGGGCTTACTTCACGAATCTTTCCATTAACCTTTATTGATGGTTAAAAAGAGAGAAATGTTGACGACCACTTCTCTATCAACACTAGAAAAATAGTAGTCTACTATCATCTTGAACGATAAATGATTCATTCCCTTCGACTTTCTGTCAAAGTATTAGGTATTTGTTTAGATTCCTGTAGAAACATCATACATCACTGCATTCACTGCGCTTTCTACTTTTGAATCTTTGTAGTATGTTTTAATATAAAAGTGATTTACCAAAATTTTGATTGCATTAAAGCGGAAATAACAAATAGGTACAAAAGAGATGAGAAGAGCACCTTAATAGTGGGAAACAAGTTTTTATACCAACCGATGCTTCTAATGATTGGCCGGATGCCGCTAATGATGCAGGTATGCGGAACATCCACGTACGAACACTATCAGATTTAACAACGAAACTCAGTTCTTACGCTCAAAGTACAATCAGACTACTACTGGCCTTAGCGTCTTTTTCAGACGATTTATGCTGCAATGTCCGAGAGACATCGCTTTTGATGACTAAAGAGTCCTATGCGAGAGCAAAATATTTTGCCACATAGCTGACAAGTGTCTTCTTTCACTTTTGTCAGAGAGTGCCTCAAACCAGGTCTCATCGACGAACTTGCGACCATCTCCAACGCACTTTCGCTACTCCGTCCGCTTCTCCGCAAGCTCCTCCCAGCTTTGGTAGTCGATTTTAAAGGCTGCCATATCTCTCTTGGTCTTGGTCTTTGAAGCGAAGCAAAGGTCTCCCAACATCTCTATTTGCATTCGCTACTTCGCCTAGAACACGGCGTGCCAATCAGACTATGGATTGTTATATCCAGTGGATTTTGGTACATATTTGGTATGTGCAAACAGAGATAGCGACTCTCATATTGCCGAAGGCGAATCGGCCTCGATTTAATCATACAGTCGAATTTTCATAATCCGCACAGAACTCCATAACATTAGAGGCCAGATTTTTTTATTCACAAAAGATATACGCGGCAAAGCCGTACCAATATAGCCGAAGCAAGCGAACTATTCACCAATTCAAATCCTATGCAGATTTTTAAACCAATTGACATATTGAAATGCATCATGGATCCGACTTTGAAGTCGAAATTTTATATTCCTTCCCTAACAACGAGCTAACACGAACGCTGTCATTCGATTTACTTTCCCAATAAGGCAAGCAAACTCCATATAGCAAAACATCTTCAGCTGAATTCTATCCTGCTCAAATAGAAGGGCGTATGTTCATATGATTCCTATTAGCACATGCAACCTTTTACACGAACAAGAAAGAATATGCCACGGATAACGTCTAGACATGACAAAAATGATTTTGCTGTTTAACAGACACGTATGACAAAGTCTTAAAGCTGATTTCAGGTTATCCAGTTTTATTCTTAAATGGTGGTAGTACGTGCTTTGCAAATCAAGTGTGTTCAAGAGCGGATGGGAGTTGTATGAAAAATCGAGGCGAGGGTGACACAATAAGCGAAGGGGGTAGTAATCGGAAATGCGTAGGACCCTAGGCCGAAAGTGAGAGACGTCTGCGGCGCGGCGCTTTAAACAAACACGTCTGCCTTCGTAAGCGTCAAGTATGTGTGTATCTGGTACCTGGTGTGCTTGCAACAAGAAAACATAACAAAATATATTCGAAGCGTTTGGACGAGTTGTTTTTGAGCTTGAATTATCATTAAGAACAAACTGAAAGTGCCAGGGCATATTAAGGCCACTACATCTCATCTGTGTTCCAATTTTTGTGTTTTACTTCAGAATAGCACAATGAAGTTAGCAGGAATTTGATCAGGTGAGTTACGAATCTAAAATATAACGTGAAAAGTTCAAAGAGAAAGAAAGGAAACCACCGTTATCGATCGACACAGGAAACCAACAAGGCTATTTTCATAATGCCCGCTCGACCAGAAATTTCGTATCGAAACTGTCTGTTCCAAGATTGTTCCCATACCAAACTCGGATTCCTATTAAATCAACAACCACTAATACCCAATGGCAGACTTTCTCCAATCTTGCCATAAGCGGCGAGCTTTTATGATTATGATTCGTTTCGTAATTTTTAATTAAAAATTTACTACGTACTTCGATGTTGCAAATGTAATACTTACAGTGAAATAATAACCAGTGTGCATTGAGTAGGTGATTAATATCATACATTACACTGAAGACAAGATGCTCGTACTTGCAGGCTAAATAGGAGGAAGTATTTCAATCTATTGCCAAAATGCCGCAATGTATTGCAAATCGCAGACGATTGTCGGGGACGAACCGTAAGGGATACAAGAAAGGAAATTCCACTTTAATTTGAGACGCTTATTTTCCCATCCAAGAAACGAATTCTCACATGATTTATTCTACAAATAACAACGTGATTTGCATGATCGATGTTAATTTCTCTTTCAAGCCCTCGATCGCGGCCCATCAATCTCATCGGCCGTAGAAAGCTGCACCAAGTGGTTGACTCGTGGTATAGGTACTTAACCACTTAAAGTTCGAGAGAAGTTCAAATATTTTGGGTTGTTAACTACTTCAAGTGCTCTTATCGCGTTCCACGGAAATCTGAAACATTGATTATGGAGTTTGTCGTAGATCTTTTGTTTGTGTCATTTTGTGTAACAAATGCGTCGAGTCGAGTGTTATTGTTGAGAACATTATTAAATGTACAAATATTTCGTTTCAAAACAAGTCCGTCATTAAAGCTCTCTCGCCCCAGAATAACGTAATTTAACGAGATTACAAAGTTTACCCTTTGAAACGACATAAAAACCCCACAAGTCGAGGACTTTCCGGTTACGCTTACGAAAGCCAAAATTCCACCCTCAGAAAATGGAGGAAAATTTTACACCCCATTTTAGGGCCGGTGTAAAGTCGCCCCCGTAACAGCTAATGAATTACCCTGTCAATAATGTCAAAGCAAACGCCAGCTGTCAATTTTGAAGTGCACCGATTGAAGGGTAAACCGTAAAGCGTGTGAAGCTAAAAATCAGTGGGTTAATGAAATTTTGCTGTTAACTGAACGTCTCAAAGTTAAATTTCGTAGTAGAAAAGAGTACATAAGGTTATTTGATTAATAACAAGTTGTAATGTGTCGATTGCGTGCGTTTAGTTCGACTTATGTGTTGTGCGTTTGGACGGATTTTATTTAACCGACGAAAATAGAACGACAGTAAATGACTGTGAATGTTCATTAAATATTTTTGTTTTAATCTGATGATGGCGTTGACCTTTTTGACACAATTTTATTCAGGTCATCCGATAAATATGTAGGTAGGTAAGGCAAGATTTTGGTTTTCTTTACTCTATTTTAGTACTCCATCATCCTTCTAAAACAAGTGCATTTTTACTGACTGATTGAATATAGCTAACGTGACTCTATTCTTAAATCTTAATGCACCCTTAGATATTATTATTTTTTTAGTGTTCACTTAGTTTACCGCGTTCTTGATGTATTATTAATATTAAAGGTATGTTTTGTAACCATATAGATGTGTTGTGTGTGTGTGTGTGTGTCCATATAGATGTAGATGTGTTTTGCATGTGTAGAAGCGCTGGTAGCCTTGCAGCAAGTGCGTGCGACTTTCGTTCCGGAGGTCGCGGGTTCGAACCCCGGCTCGCACCAATGAGTTTTTCGGAACTTATGTGCGAAATGGCATTTGATATTAGCCAGTCGCTTTTCGGTGAAGGAAAACATCTAGAGGAAGCTGGACTAATTCCAATAAGGTCTAGTTACCCTTCGAGTTGGAAAGATGGCAGTCGCTTGCGTAAAACTATTGCCTACGCCAAATCTTGGGATTAGTTGTCAAAGCGGACCCCACGCTCCCATGAGCCATGGCAAATGCCGATATGATGGCAAAAGAGGATGTTTTGTAACCATATAAATTTAAATAATTTATGCCACTTAGTCGCTACAGATTCGGTTAATTTGATATATTTGGAAAATGGAATGGAATGAAATGTAACAACGACTGGAATATTGGACAAATAAATAATTCTGTATTCTCTGGGAAAAATATGTAAAGACTTATATTGACCGGGATATCATCATCATCATCATTTCAGCGGGATATAGATTGTGAAATCCTTTTTGATTGTTATCGAGCTCCCGATCACGGTCTAAGTACTGTATCCCAGTCAATATAGGTAAGTCTAATGTGAATAATCGTGAATAATTAAAACTCTTAATAGCCTTATCTTTACCTTTTATGTTTATGTTTATGTTTAATGTCTGCTATTTGTAATCTGTTATCCTTGTGGTGCAATAAAGAATATTTACTTACTTACTTACTTTTGTCTCTTTCGGTCAATTCACTCATTTTTTAATCCAAAAGTCTACTTTTAATCTTCATTGCAATTTTCTCCCTTCTTCCAAAAGCACATTTTCTAATTCCATTTAAACAATGTAGCCAAACTTCAAAGCCGCAAACGAAATGGAAAGTAACCAGTAACGTAGGTAAAATTAACTTCAATGTTTACTTGGGTTAGTTAAAGTATATTCTGTATACACCGTGTTCATGAGGAAACCGGATAATTTTAACCACGCATTTCTGAGGCCAAAAGAAAGAAAAGATGGAAAAAAATTGCCAAAAAATTTTTTGTTCATATTTTTTTTACTATTCTTCAATGTATTTTCACTTAAAAAGTAAATGTTATTCAAAAACTGGCGCCTAAAATAAGTTTCAGCGTTGTTTTTTTTTTCTAAAAACATCATTATTTAATGGTTTTCTCACTTTTTCACATCTATCAATGAGGATAGTGTTATTATTTCCCATAATGACATCAACGCCGTTAAAAAGGCCTTTTGTACTTAGTAACAGTAAGATTTTTTTTTTAATTGGTATTAACTCTGAAACTAGGCGAAATCCTGATAAGTTCAGGGATACGCTGTTGGGTGAATTGCAAAAAATGTACCTACATTTCCAAAAGTCAAAAGTCTTTAACTTTAAAATCTGTAATAAAAAATAAAGTTTCAATCATTCCAAATATATTTCGATATAGCTTATTTAAAATTATTCGGTTTGCTTATGAGCACCGTGTATTGCATCGAATGTAGCAGGTAATTGAGAGTTAGACCTCGCTTTGATATGTAAATGTGGGTGGACAAGCAACATGTGGTACCCCCTTTAAGTCCTTCGACCGACAAATCGGTTTACACTGGCTTGAGATGCGCTTGGTTTACTTAGTGGGTACTTGGGTTGTAGGATGTTTTCTCTTGGGTACTAGTTTGATATCACATTTTTGTCGATATTTTACGTTAGTAAAAAATGTTAACGTATAATATACGATACTTTTGCGTTTTGCATAGGGCCTAGAAGTCAGACAATTCCTTTCATTTACAATTAATTTTGACGTGCTCATAAATTAATGCATGTTTTAATAACCAATATACTAAGTTAACCAAAATACTCGATAATTATTGAAAACAGTGAAAAAAGTGGCATACCTACTTAAAATACAAATTATCTAACAGTGGCGGGGCGTGAAAATTTTCGTTGGTAAAGCCGGAGGGGTTTTTGGAATCTGTTTTGTATGGACTTCTACAGATACTAGAGAATTTTAGGGAACCCGTTGGGAATCGAGTTGTATCGACGCTCCGCCACTGTTATCTAATAAAATACATTGAATTGAAACATGAAGAAATCCACCCAATCATGTAATTGTTCCTATACATTATAAGGAGACGTATTCAGCCACAACTTTATCAAAATAAACTTCATGAGCAGGGTGCGTAGCCGAATGGCACTAACGCTCACGAAACGCTCACGAAACGAAACGCTAGTAGATATCTATCCCTGTCGCTCTTGCGTATTGGCGCGACAGAGCCGGACTACGTTTCGTTTTCGTTTGGCGTCGGAGAAATGCCATTCGGCTACGGGGCCAGTTCCAGTTAATTTAATCAACACTGGCAAACCAAGCTCCAAGTTTCGTGAAATGAACGCTATACAGTGGCTATAGATTAACTTAATGGTATAATGTAGACGCGTCAAAGTTGGGTGCTTACCCAACTTGTACCATACAGGTCGGCTACGCTGCATTTACCCTAAATACTGTGTCAAATACATTAGACTTTAGAAGTTTAGGACTATTTAGTTATCTATTTGTGTGTTATGACGCTACAGGAGCGAAAATGCTACAATGTAAAGGAGCCCCCCTTTCAATTTGGGAATTTCAGTTAAATATACTAGTGTTATTAACTAGATTTATCGAAAAAAATTGTCCATTAAGAACAACTCAGTTAAAAGATATCGCGAAAAAATCTTTTTCCCCTCACTAGCTCGGAAACACGTGTTTTGTCCTTTAATACCAGCGGGTAAAAACGCATTTTATCCACTAGTGGGTAAAGTAATTTGACCTTGAATAAAGTCAAATTAACTGCTTTAAAATTGATAAAAGTAAGTGAATCTTGTAATAAAGATGATTTACCACCTGTGGAACTACTGGAAGCAGTGATAAACGCATTTTTTGCGTTGTGGTTTCCTCGCTATAGTGAGGGGAAAAGTTTTGTGTTACACACGGGTGCAAATGTATTTTACTTCTCGTGTGTTAAAAAACTCGCAAGTTCAGGATTCTATTCTCGAACCACTCGCTTCGCTCGTGGTTCAACTATAGAATCCTTTCACTTCCTCGTTTTTCAATTCCACACTCGGCGTTAAAATACAACTTTGCCCCCTTGTATAACAAATAACTATAAAATCGAGGTTCCGCTCTCGACTGTTTCCTCCTTCAAAACTTAATCAATCGGAACAAAATTTGAGAATCTGGATACCAATGAAGTAATCTGTGTCGGACTGTTTAGTTTTTTTGGCTAATTGTTACCAATCTTGAGTATCACACCTTTTTTGCGCCATAATGAAAAAGGCCGTTTTTGGAAATTTTTGATGGGCTCGTAGTCTTTATAAATAAGAAAATTAAAAAAATCAAAACGGTCCGACACAGATAAAAATAATAATAATCTGTGTGGAAAAAATCTTAGCTCTATCTTCAAAAACCATAAAATAGTCGAGAGCGTTTGTATGGAGAATTGACCCCTCCTGTATCGTCTTATGTGTATAATAAACTTGAACATGTCGAGGTTTATTAGGATCTAGCGACCCGCCCCGGCTTCGCACGGGTACTATACCTATATGTAAACCTTCCTCTACAATCACTCTATCTATTAAAAAAACCGCATCAAAATCCGTTGTGTACTTTTAAAGATTTAAGCATACATACATAGGGACCTATATAGGGACAGAGAAAGCGACTTTGTTTTATACTATGTAGTGATGATTTAGCCGCGTAAGCTGAAGTTGCCGATTGGTTTTCGACGCACTTGATGAGCCACAGAATGATAAAGAATCGTACAGTATGGCCACTCCCGCTGAAAGTGCCGCCCACCCGCTCTCGGTTACCTCACAGTTACCGCCTGTCAAAAATGGGAACGGTCGACCTGTCATATTTCACTCATGCAAGCATTGTACGAGTTCACCTACACTAGCTTAGAATGTGTGCTAGGAACGCGCCTCTTTCATATATTTGATCGCCAGTGTCCTAGATGTGCTTGAGCGTGCTTGTCACTTTTTTTTTGTCTACCTATGTACCTATAAAATAAATTCGATTTCAGTTTACGACTTCTTAGTTTCCTGTTTTCGCGTAAAACAGGATGAATGTGTTTTGTCTCCGATACCCGTACTTACCGAATAACGATAAACACTAGCCCTAGTGAAAAAAGTTACAAAGCTTGGGCAGCGCAGGTGTGAAAAGGTAGAAGTTATACATAACAAGTATGCCTTTTTAAGCTTTACTGCTGGAACTTATACCTCTTTTCACCAGAACCACACATTTACTTTCGAAATTATAATTTGCGTATATTTTATTACGCATTGCAAAGGCGATACTCGGAGATTAGCAGTAGAATGTTAAGTGCTGTGTAAAACTAAGTGCAAGTTGCAATTCAAAGAAAGGGGCTTCAGTCTGAATGGATCGTAAATCCTGTCCTGCCCAGTCTACAGTTTATTTCTTAACGAGATTACTCATAAACTTATGTGAAATCGCAGTGAGAAATATTTAACAGTAATTATGAAATGCCAGAGTTGTAGTGAAATGCATTGATTATTATTCGTGATGGGACCTAACCTACCAGACCAGGGTGATAACTGTTCCAATCTAGACATCTGCAGCAATACATGACAATCCTGACCTGATATCTGCAGTGCTGCCTTAAATGAACAGAATAGCGTAGAATATCTAACGTTATTCAAGACGACTCAACAGTAAAATTGTATAAACATACCTACATACATACAATCACGCCTGTGTCCCATGAAGGGGTAGGCAGAGCACATGAAACTACTCAAGTTTCAGTGCCACTCTTGGCAAATAAGGGGTTGAAAGAAAACGAAACTGTGACATTGCAGTGACAGGTATAAACATTGTTATAAACATTTCCATAAAATATCATTGATGGTTTCCACTCCGCTTGGTTTCAACTAAGTTACCTTTTGAATACCTTAACTCTGGTCTTCTGTGGTAACCCTTCCAAAGTAACAATATCCAGTTAGCAATCAACAGAAATCAGCAACAATATCACGCCGTATTATTGTAATACCTATCTACTGGTACCTTAGAAGTCGCAAGGGATTGAAATACCTAGGAATCTGCCATGCGAAATCATGTGGCACACGTAGTAGATTACGAACGACCCTACAAAACAAAGATAACGATTTACTGCTGGTGTAGTTTAAATCCGATAGATGCTTTTATCGTAACAATATTCAACGAAAATACCCATCCGTTCGTTGCACCCGTGTCAAGTTCAGTAGATTACCTCGAAACCGCCGAAAAGGCGATTAATTGCGTATCGCATATACCTCGGTTGGGCCTAGACTAGCCCGGGCGCAATGCCAAGCGGCTACAGGCTCGGTCGTGTGCACTGATTCATGGCCAACCAACTCTAGCCTGTTGACGGTTACGTCGCTTGACTTTTTACTCTTCAAGCTTTCTGTTTCTTGTCTGGATGATTATGGATTCTGCGCTTCAATTTAACCGGTTCAATGGACTACTTAGACAAGTTTGTCCGTTATCAAACAATGTGTCATTGTCTCTCTATTACTCTCTAAGGCACAATTTATTTTGCTTTTGGAATATGTAGTGACATCTTGGAAGGACAACAGATTAAGTGTACTCGAACATTCTATGATATTAGTTGAACTTGCTTTGTGTGCAAACACGCGTGTGCTATGCATTTAGCCATGTGCAGATAACTTGAGTGTACTTCAGATTGCGTTGATTCAGTTTATGAGCGCTTAAATTGACAAAATCTTGTTAAGCTTGAGGGATCAACAAGCAACTGGAAAAGAATCGATAAGTACTAACTCTATTTCTACTAGTAGAAAAGACCCTTACCCACATATTCAGAGACCCCCTGAGCCAAAATATGAAATCAGGTAAGTAACTAAGTACTACAAAAAAGAAACTTAGTTTCCACTCGTTTTGGTAAGACAGCAGACTAAGTTGTTGAAAACCATGCATGTGCAATCTAGCGAAGCACATGCTTGACGTTTCTGTTGATTTATAACCTCGGTCGCCTTCCACATAAACAATCCACAAAGATACTAATACCACATCTCGGACACTGGCGATCAAATATATGAAAAAGGCGCGTTCCTAGCACACACTCTAAGCTCGTGTAGGTGAACGCGTACCATGCTTGTATGAGTGAGATATGACAGGTTGACTGTTCGCGTTTTTGACAGGCGGTAACTGTGAGGTAACCGAGAGGGGGTGGGCGGCGCTTTCAGCGGGGAGCGGGAGTGGCCATACTGTACGATAGTACTCTTTATTATACTGTGCTAATACTTATGTATCAGTAAATGCCTAGATCGGATCGAGGAACGTGTTCCGATTAAGATTTCAACACAAAGTAGCCAAAATTAATCCGTTTCAAATTTAATTGTGTAAAGGATTATCTCGCTCTCCTCGTAATCAGATTAATTAATTCAATCAAACCTGATAAAGATGATTTAAATGGTAGTGATTATATTATTTAAATTTATAATCCTCTAATCTAATGTTTAAGATCTTTGACCGCTGGGAAAATATACATTTTAGGAACTTGATACAGAAAGTCGTCTGCGTCTGTTAAAATTGATCATTTGAATTTTAAGTCTGACAAATTATTTATTTAAAGTACCTAACTCAAATAAGTGCTGCTGCTGTTTGGAACGAATATACAGTAAAATGGAAAACAGAAATTAATGTAACATTAACTTTGGATTCCAACAATTCCAAAGTTTCGAAGTTAGTAATTGACTAATTTCAACTAAAGTAGGTCTGGCAAAAACAGGTATAAAATATATTGTGGCAGCACCGCAGTATCGTCCCTTTTAAATCAATATGACTGAGAAAGTAAGACAAGACTGCGATGTTGCAACTTTTCTACTCTTTTATGTGAAGCTGTATAAGTAATATATAATTATGCGAAACGAGAACGTTACTCATGTAAATGACGTTCCTTTTGTCCAAAGCAAAATAATCGCCCCGCGTTTGAAGATACCAAAGCTATTTTAGGTCCGTTAGGCGAATTATTCCGGAGGGGCTCCTAAACTAACCAACTTGGCCGTGTATTTCTTGGGAAAGTTCTCTTTCGTAATTTATTCGTTCCCTAAAGCAGTGCATCACCGAAGACTGCACTGTGAGTGGGCGGGTCCCACCATTGTGACAAAATAATGTCTCCTACATAACCTTCGAGAATATTCTTCGAGAATGTTATTTTACTCCATTGAGAATAAGAGCTAAAACGCAGCAAAGGAACTCGACAGATGGTACGCCACGATAGCGCTGAATAATCAACGCTTAAAACGTCTGGAAAAGGAAGATACAGTAATGTAATATGAATAACAAAACGACAGAGATATATTTCTATTTAATTCTTATTATTTGCGACCAACAATGATGTATAAATTATGGAACGGACAGTTAATAAGATATCTTGTGGATGACGCAGAAAATATTAAAAGAGTGGATGAATATCGATGGTTTATGGTTAGGGTTAGCAAACGTCTGATTTTTCTTACATATCAGAAATGATGTTTTACTGCAGAAAAATCAGCGACTTACATGGAAAATTTGTGAATCTCTGTCTGAAAAGAATGTTTAATGATGCAACATGTGCAATTATGCGTAAAGACACTTAAAAATACGCACATAACCACAAGATTGTCTATAATCTTATCATCTATGTTATAATTTTCGCGGACACTTATGTTTACAACATTGAGCATAAAATTGAATTAAGAAGACAACATACGCTCATTTGATCCACGATTTCAATTCCCAAAGACCGATATAATGCTCCAAAATCTGCTACTTTACCAGGACTTAAGAAAATAGTACGCGGCAACCCTAGAAACGCTTCAATCTCCTTGGTAAGGGGCTTATCTTTGACTGAATAGGCAAATTCTGACAGCTCATATGAATTCGCTTTGATCGGATCTATCGTTTTCCGAAGACGGTACGGATACTGTAACTTTTTGACAAATTGTGATGGAGTCACGTGTTTCTGGGTGATATCTCTGGGAGATAAGTTATACGTGCGGAATAAAATGGAACGAATGTAACGGAATAATAATCTGGGAAAATTAGGAACGTAATTATTTAAGAATAGATGATGATGATAGGTACCTACGAAATTAACTGTTATTAATTAGTAGGTTCAAATAAATACATCTTGTACAAAACTGCGGGGATTCTGAATTACGTTAGGTTTAAACTTTTTCAGAAGAATATAGACGTACCTACTAAACCGTTTATAGTTATTCGATTACACTTGATTTAGTTATCTATTTAAATGTTATTGGTTAGACGTAACATTGTCCATATAGGGTAATAAGTAACACCAATTAAATCAGTTTCAGAACAAGAATTCCATATACAAATCGTATTAATTATAGGATATTACGTGACAATACTAACGAGACACGTTTTCAAGTTGTGTATATACATATTATTGCTCAATCAAGTCGTTATTCTTTTTATCTTCTTTCTTGTATTTGATAATTCAATTATATTGCAAGAACTATATTCACAACGAGTGTCAGATAATCTTTCTTGTACTTAAGACTTTAAACCAACCATTTCCTCCTTAAACCCGTTCAGTATTCATAACATAAATCGTTCATTCGCCGTCGACGACTCCGCGTAGACTCCGCAAGTCCAATTTTCCGGCAGACCGCGTACGCCAACTGA
Source organism: Leguminivora glycinivorella (assembly GCF_023078275.1). Classification (NCBI taxonomy): domain Eukaryota; kingdom Metazoa; phylum Arthropoda; class Insecta; order Lepidoptera; family Tortricidae; genus Leguminivora; species Leguminivora glycinivorella. The sequence continues at coordinate 19,729,247 of NC_062973.1, forward strand.
TGCGGGCTGACGCGGAGACAGGCGCGATTAATTACGAGGCTTCGGGGTAGAGTTACCGAGTTTTTTGCATTTCGGCGAGGTGACCATCGGGTCATTGCGATTTTGGACATGTTTTTCGGTGTTGTTCCAAAAATTAATATACGCATATTTGCAATCAAAGTGCCATACACATCAACACATATAACTTAACTATCTAACTATTTAGGTACGTATTTATAAAGATGTGCAATTTCTAGGGTTAAAGTTGCCGAGTTTTTGCATTTCGTCAAAGTGGGCGATGGTCATTGCGATTTCGGACACACTTTTTTGTGCGTTTTTTTTTTTCAAAATTATGTATTTGAAATAAAAATGATAAGATAGCCAATCTAGACGCCATTTAGACAACTATTTATCTATCTAAGTTCGAGTTTTGGCATCAATCGATAAGGTGGGTGATGGTCATTGCGCTTGCAATTTAGGACACGCGCTTCGATGCACAGTAAGTATGTTGATTCAATATTAGAAAGGCTGATTTAAAGAAGATAAAAATAAACATTTGGATACGGAGACTCGCGACACGATTAATTACATTGGCTTCGGGTAGAATTACAGCGTTTTTGCATTTCGGCAAGGTGGTCGATGGTCAGTGCGCTTTTGCGATTTAGGACACACGGTCTATTGGGCACGGGCAGTGTTACGTTACAAAAGAAAGTTATAATTTTTTGTAATATGTGAAATAAAATAAAACTAGAAAATTAGACGCGGTAATACTTGGAGAAAAGTTGACTCCTAATAGGGTATACATACTCATTTATTGTTTTTGCACTTCGGCAAGGTGGTTGCCGGTGGTCATAATGGTTTGGTATAAATACTTGCTTCAATGCACAGTGTTTTGTTTCAGATTTTTAAAGTGACGTTATATGTGTGTTAATTAATTTTGATAACTTGCACTTTGGCAAGGTAGTTTGCGATTCTGCGACATAATATATGCCGCGGTTTTAAATGTTGACTTTTTTACACAAATTTTTACTTCGAACTTCGTATGGATTCGTCGGAATATAAGCGGCAAAGCAGAACGGGGGTTACCACGACTGAATAACAAAACATTACATTAACAACTGCAATACTCATATGACTTAAGCTGTGAAAAAAGCGTCTTACCAACACGTCAGCGTTGAAACAATAGTCGTAATTCGGATTAGACGCAGTGGTGACCGTGAGAAGCTCCCTAACCACAATGCTCGTGACGTATCCACTAACCGCAAAGAGTAGGTAATCTAATACACGAAGCTCAGCGACACTGGCTTTCATGGCAAATCTCGTATTACACCGCCAACTTCGGCTTGCCGCTCTCAAACCTTCAACTATTCAACTATAAACCCCACTTCACTGCAGTAAAGAAGCTACACGGCTTTTTGACGGCACTAGTATTGTGGCCGGCGATGCCCGTATTCATACACGTAGATTGCTTTTTTTATTCAAACGAGGAACAAAAAATGTATAAAACCGCACGCTGTAGGTGGCTATCGAGTACGGGGGAGTACTAATTCGCAAGAATTGAATCTGCCAAATTGAAAAACTTGCTAGTTGTTTTACGTTTTATCGAATTAAAGATACGAAAAATGTTCATGCGCGAGAAAACTCCCTACCGTGTTCTGATTATCCGTGTTAGCATATTAGATTTGACTCGTTAGAGCCGTGTTATTTGACTAATACGTGTATCTCATCTATTTCAATAGTCAATAAAATAAACCGAATGGAATGGAGCGTCATTACCATCCATTTATTATAATTAACGAATTCTCACCGCACATTGAGCGCCAACGCAAATGTTGTCGCTGTTATTAAAATGTGTTTCCACACTATTGAATAGGTGCCTCCGCAGAATGGCTCTTGTATCGCCATTTACATAATTAAGTTCTCGCCCGAAGAGCCTTTAGATGTTCGGTTAATAACTCCTTCTTGTTACATACATGAATATTCGATTGCTCATTCCGCTACCGAGATGATTTATTGAACTAGCTTAGGTGTATGCTCGCACTGGACCGGTTCAGGAAAAGTAATAGCTAGTTTGTTTATTTTAAGACAGGTAACGTATTTCACAACCGAATAAAGCGTTCGTCGGGCGCAAGTATGCGAATCACAACAAGATAAGGAATGGAGCAAAGAGGATAAAGAAAATGTGAGGTATGTTGCGGATTTTTGCGATTTAGCTCAACACGACAAAAGAGTCACTACATACTTACATGATAAATAAACAAGTGTAAACAAAGAAAACTATAGAAATAATGTTGATAAAGTCATAAGTGTTTTAAAAGAAGAGAGGTATCGGAAGATACAAAAGCTAATTATGATCCTAAGTCCCAAGATTACAAATTTCCGAAGCCGACATACGTACCTATACAATAGGGAACTTGAATGTAGTAAAAATAAATTATTTTATATCATGCACGAAATAAAGCATCAGATAATTATAAGAAAGACATGGACAGAAGTTATTTTTAAATCCAATTTCTATTTAATAAGTCAGGTAGAAATATATAAAGTAACTGAATTGACCGTGACGTCATTCAATTCGATTTCATATAAATTCCATATTAACAAGTCGTTCAAATTCGTTTTGACAGTTATTAAAAAGAAGCTGATTTGACTAGAAGGCAAGTAGCCTATTACATAGTAAAACAATCGGGTTGAATCGAGAAAGCAGTTCACAAGAAAAGCCGAGTCTGCTTTAATATGCGCCTCACAATAGTAAGGGGCCGAGTTTTGAAGAGCTAAGTCCTTGGAGGTACTTTATCTCGCCACAAGCCGGAGGGACGAAGGATGGGATTAAAAGTCTTAATCTTAAAAGCACAAGTGGACGGTCACTTCTGTTCAACTCTTTTACCTCACACGGTCGTCTTTCAACGAAACACTTGAAATTGCGATTGTGTCAAGAGTTTACGAGAGCAACAAGATATTTCCGTGCGGGGAACTATAAAATAAGCAATAAGACGATGTCGAAAGATTAATTAAAGATGTTCACGAATAACATATTAATAACAGTGCTTGCGCCACATTTCGAATATTACACAGCGTAAGGTTTATAAATGGCTAACGTCTCTAGATGAAATAACTCACCCAAGGGAACATTCAAAATAAATTTTGGAATGGTCAAGAGAACAATGTAAGATTAAAGGGAATTTTCCGCGAAGGGTCGTAGAATGAGGGTGCTGCAAAATAGGTATATCAAATGCTCCGTTATTACTTTAATTAAAAAAAACAAAGCTGGACTAAGCTAACGATATTTGAATACAACTAAGCTCCTTCTTGAAGAAAAAGTAAGAATATAATAAAGAAATGCAAATAACGAAGAAAATAAAAAGTTGACATTTCATTTGGAACCAAAGAGCTGCAGTCAGACTCATTAAGGCAAACAAGGCGGAAGTCGACTTACTCCAATTTGCAATAGTCTTAGTTCACAATAAATTTTAATGAACCCGTTAGAAACGCACTGCATTGTGGCCGTGCAATAAATATTGCTTTCAACTGGGCTTCTTGAGCCAGAATAATTAAGGAGATAAGGCACGATAAACGGGCGAATTTAACTTTAGGCACGACTTTGGCCGTTGTAATACTAATACTTTAAGTTAAGACAAAATGGGACAACTCCGAAACCGGTTTTTCATACAAACGTAGTCCTCAATTTCCTCCCTGGTTGTTGGAAACATTTTAAAACAATTTCGTGAATTTAAATTTTGTCTATGTTAGCTATATAGACCTGTAGGGACGGATGATTTATTTACTGTTTTTTTTTTATGTAAAAATTAGGGAAAAAACAAATTGCATACAATTTTTAACTCTCAATAATAAAATGACAAAAAAAATGCGACTAAATGTTGCCATGAGTATTCATGTGCTGTGCCTAACTCTTTTGGGAAAAAATCAATGAGTTTATTTAGAAAGTACGTATGATCAAAAAAAAAAATAAAGCGCATAACTATGATTAAAATACATCTAATTTTCTAATAATATTTTCCATTATGTAAATACTAGCTTTTACCCGCGGCTTCGCACGCGTTAAATTCGAAACTTGCGGAATGCTTCATACAAACTTCCACGCCCGATTTTAGGGAAGTGGGGGGTAAGAAAGAGACAAAAAGTAGCCTATGTCACTCTCTATCTCCATTTAAAAAATCACGTCAATTCGTCGCTCCGATTTGCCGTGAAAGACGGACAAACAGACACACACACACTTTTCCATTTATAATATTAGTATGGATTCAAAGAGGAAAAAGAGGCCTATTTTTGTATAGAGAATCTTTCACTCCCTGTCCTCTTAAACTCAACTGATTTCACGCAGCAATAAATACTCACAATCCTGAAGCAAAGATATAAATTATCAAAGACTTATGAAAGAGATAAAACGGATAAGTTAGAAAGTACGGGCACTATGATTAAATTCGCTTGTGTATTTAGGCTACAAAGTTCTCGCTGGGGCAATATTTACCCATTCGTTACGTTTACCTTAAGTACTATTTACTTGGCAAATTGTTCTATTACTAATTCGTTTTGAGTACTAGTTTGGTAATCATTTGCATTTGAAGGTATTTTGCGGTGTCTTGTTAGTACTAATTTAAGAAGCAACAGGAGTGGTCGGTCATCTTAACAAACCTAGTCGACTGTTTCGTCTGTGGTTTTTGAAGTTAGAGCAATAATATTTTCAAACGCGTCATTTGATATTAATTTATTATTTTTAAAAGCGCCATTGTTCTTCAAACATGGCCACAAATGGAGGTGTGTGGTGGCGTGATATTTAAATAAAGCCAAAAATAATTAAATTATCATTCAGGGGTCCAAATTTCGTCACTACCTACTAGTTAAGGATTGTAAGAGGAAACAGTCGAGTAAGTGCTATACCAAAATTTTAGAGACTTTAGGGCAATATTTTTCTCCTCAGTTCTCGGTGTATATTTATATAAAATTCGCAACTCTGAAAAATAATTTAGGAATGTTATCTCCTGTCGCCTCTTAATTCTGAATTTGAATTTACGAACGCTTATAATTATAATAGACGTTGGGCAATTTATTGGTTTAGTTGTGGTTGCGGTATTGGCGCACTTGACATGATAGAAAGGTGGCATTGACAGGGATTTATTGTTGGTTTGTACTACTGCTTTGTTAGTTGCGCTTGCACAAATCTTTGTCAATTGATTTTGAAGAATGTATTAGAAGCAGAAGTCAATATACCTATGTTAAAATGTTCCAATAGAAATCGTTGATTTATAATAATAATTAAAAAATATATATGTTTATTTCAGACTAAAGTCCATACAGTGAGGATTACACTTTAAAAACTTATTCTAATTAAACTTATAATAATATATTATGGTTTTAAAGCACCGGCTGGGTTATGTTCCTAAAATCCAGAAAATCGTTCATGAAAGAGCGTAGCCGTGTTTGCATAGAAAATCGGCCCTTTCGCCAAATGTTCACTGTAATTTTTTTTTAAAGAGCTCTCATGACAAATATTATTTACTGTAAGTTTGAGGTTTCTCTTTTATTCTTTTATTTTCTGAGATATGATTTTTTTATTAATTTACATAATATCCATTTTTTTCAACATTGGCTAATGCGATTCACTTGAACTTTTGGGACAATAATATACATGTAATGACTCACATGTTCTAGCAATAATATTTAATAGTGCCGAAAAAAATCTTGGCTTAAAGTAGGAAACAAAACTTCAGTATTTTTTTTCTCGCTTTTTAGAAAAGCGACACCTACAGTTCTTTGTCAAGTAATTGCTTATATAAAGGCCTGCAATATATATTTTTTTCAAAATAAATCAGGAGGTACTTCATACTAGAAAATGGAATAATAAAGGATACTACCCATACCGCAAACGAGATACACAGTAAATAGGTGAATTTTAGTCGCAAACCTCTTTATTATTAACAATATTGGTACTGGAAGATTGCATTCATAAGGGTATTACGACTAAAATTCACCTATTTACTGTGTAGCTCGTTTGCGGTATGGGTAGTATCCTTTATTATTCCATTTTCTAGTATGAAGTACCTCCTGGATTATTTTGAAAAAAATATATGTTGCAGGCCTTTATATAAGCAATTACTTGACAAAGAACTGTAGGTGTCGCTTTTCTAAAAAGCGAGAAAAAAAATACTGAAGTTTTGTTTCCTACTTTAAGCCAAGATTTTTTTCGGCACTATTAAATATTATTACTAGAACATGTGAGTCATTACATGTATATTATTGTCCCAAAAGTTCAAGTGAATCGCATTAGCCAATGTTGAAAAAAATGGATATTATGTAAATTATTAAAAAAATCATATCTCAGAAAATAAAAAAGATAGAAACCTCAAACTTACAGTAAATAATATTTGTCATGAGAGCCCTTTAAAAAAAAATTACAGTGAACATTTGGCGAAAGGGCCGATTTTCTATGCAAACACGGCTACGCTCTTTATCTAAAATTATTAATCTAAGCTAGTTTGTCACCGATTTTAATATGAAAATAATTGGAGTTAAAAAGAAATAAAACCGAAATAATTTCCGACGAAATCGGAAATCAAAGATGTCACTCTTTCTTATTATATTGCAGTTCAAAGTTATCCTACATTATCATCAAAACCTACTCATAATAAAATGAATTGAAAAAAATACTTACTTGATTCGTATCTAGAACCTTCGTTAACATTGTCAGCCTAACGAAGCCTACCAGCGCAAACAAAAAAAGCTACAGTTACAATATATCCGTACCGGCGAAGCGCAAAATTGAAATGGTCCAATTTGCATAGTTATTATAAACACGAGTTGGGCAATTCATGGGGGACAGGGATGGGTGATATTTGCACTTGGACAGAAAGAGAAAGATGACCGACCCTATGACAGGCGTGAAACCACGTTAATTAGATCTACATCACTGCAGTACTTGAGGGCCTACTGCGAACATTCGACATGTTGCCTATGTCACGCTTTAGTGTCGTCCGCTCGTAGCGGAGCGTTAAGCGGGGCGTGCAGCGGCAGCGGGGCGGGCGAGCGTGCGTCCACCTTAATACGCAGCGTTCACTTAGGATACTAAACTTGTATGAGCTGGGTACGTAGCCGAATGGGACAAACGCTCACGAAACGAAACACTCGAAGATATCTATCTCTATCGCTCTTGCGTATTGGCGCGACAGAGCTAGACTACCTTTCGCGGTGTTTCGTTTTCGTTTCGCGTCGCAGAAATGCCATTCGGCTACGGCACCTGAGCACATGCACGCCGCATACCAAAATATGTATACGCGACTTTTTAGGTACCTACCAAACCTACAAGGTAGCTTGCGTGGGCGACGGTCGCGCGATGGTCGCGCGACGGCGATGCGACGCATACGAAATCAAACCTTATCGATATGGAAGTATGAGACGCGACGGCGACGGTCACGCGACCGTCGCCCACGCAAGACACGGCGTTAGTCAGAAAGAGAGAGAAAAGTGTTTTGTCTCTTGTGAAAAAGGGACAAAACACTTTTTTAACTAATCTGTTCAGTAACTTTTTTATGAATAAGGCGGTAAATCTAAAAACTCTAAGTAGATGCTCTGGCCCCGTAGCCAAATGGCATTTCTGCGAAACGAAACGCCATCGAAACGCCTGTCGCACCAATACGCAAGAGCGATAGAGATAGATAGAGCGTTTGTGCATTCGGTTACGCACACTGATATACAGTTGGTGAGTTCACTCATGGTTGGTCAGTGTACTATGATCGATTACAAAAATAATTGAGTTGATTAACAATTGTAATTTTAATTCCGGGGCCAAATTAACCTTGTCCAATTACGAGATTTTGGGTTAGCGCACTGGCTTCCATTCAATTTTAATGAACTTAAAACATGAATTTCATCTCTTTAATGAATCTGTTATAATAGTAATGGTTCAGGTTCGTTTAATTTCGAGTATTCCAGGAATAAATCGTCACTACTTTTAAAAAATCTCGTATCTCACGCTGCTTCTCAAAGTTAAAACGCAGTAAGTCTATATGCATTCCATACACACTTACTAGAATTTTCTTTTCATTGACAGACGAAGATACAAGTTTTTTTTAAAGTAGTGACGAAATACAATATCTGTGTGCGTAGCCGAATGCACAAACACTCACGAAACGCTCACGATAATATCTCTTTCGTAGATATCTACCTCTATCGCTCTTGCGTATTGGCGCGACAGAGCCAGACTACATTTCTGCGGCGTTTCGATGGCGTTAATTAAAACTAATTTGTTTTGGTTGACTTTACTGATCAGGCTTAGAATAAATTTAAAAGTGGAAAATGTCTGCCTTGGGTAAAGACTTGAACTCTCGGCCTCTGGATCGATACTCCAGCGCTCTGCTAAGTGGCTGCCTAGTAGCATCGATTTTAATTAAATGATAAATGGGCTTTCTCTTTGCCACAGACTAGCCAAAGGCAAAGACGTGGCCTACGATGAAGTGAGCTCGCCCAGAAGATGCCTGTTCACCCTTGATTTGAAGGTTGCCGGGTTATATGAGCTTGGAAATATAGCCGCCGGCAAGGAATTCCACTCCGCATTGCAGACGTTTCTGCTAATCAGAAGTTAAAATTTACTGATCAGGTAAATTCTGACCAGGGTTTGTAGACAAATGCTCCCACGCTTACGATAATATCCTTATCGTAGTTATGTACTATCAGCAGCAAAAGTGCATGGAGAAATTATGAATGAATTCATTGACAAATTCGCCATGCATTTTTTGCAGATAGTACGTCCCAAACTCTTTCCCCGACTGCAGTCAAGGACGTTCCATTTACAAAGTAAATGTGATGTTCACCGGATAAAGGTTCCTTATGTCGATCAGCTTCCGAAACAGCACCGGATTAGTGTTGGAGCGTAGGGTATCGTTAAAGGTACCTTCAGCCGTGGAACGACGCAAATACTCATGCAGGGGATTCGTTAAAAGGCCCGTCACATTGTTTATTCAGACCATCGTCGGCGGGACGTAATCCGGATCGATTGCTCCGGAATTCGCTCTAGGTAGGCTAGGAGCTAGTGTAGCAAATGTAGTTTTTTTTTAATTGTTTTTTTTTTGGCTGACGAAAATATGTTTTGTTCAATGGCATAAAAACAGCCTCATGTACAGTGGAAATCGCATGGAGAAATTATGAATGAATTAATTGATAAATTTGCCTTCAATTTTGCAGCTGTCGTAGCGTAGACTATGAAATAACTACAGAACTGTCAAATTTGGTTTATATATCGCATATTGTATGAACCTTCCTTATTTGTAAAATCAATTTATTATATATGGCTGACTTACATAAATGAAAGTTATCTTCAAGTCCTGACTTGAATATTTGCAACATTCTGCGCGCCTAGCTCTTAGCCTACGCCACCAACCTTTGAGGTACCGTCACGCGTATCTGCGAGATAAAGCGGGTTCCGTTTATAGCCTCAAGAGGGTTCCGTATTGGAGTTCCGTTAATGGGTTCTGTAATAAGGCTTAGGCTCGCCTTTTTACTACTGGCGAGTCAGCAGAGGGCTCGTTTTGGGAGTCAAATGAGAGGTTTGTCATTAGATCTATTCAGTACCCACAATATATCGATAACCCTTTGAATGCAAAGAATGACTAAAGGTCTTGTACAGTCATGCTCACATCGCGAAAGATGTAAAGCGTAGTGCTGTCAATGAGCTTTTCAGTTTTTCAAGTAAAAGTGATGTTTAGATGTCAAATTCAGGGGCATCGGCGTCGCTTCTATGGCTGTCACTTTCCTTTAAAAAAATGAGTGCCCTTTAAGTGCAGCAACGGCAAAAGAACACCGCAACCGTAATGCAGTTACAGGCTGTTTCGATGTCAAATGAGAAAGTAAGAATCTCCTTATGTTTGATAATTTAAGTGTGGGCTACCATGTGGCCAATTCTTGTATCATTCCGCTTTTGATTTATATTCATTGGCTACTTTACGCCCACGAACCTGAGACGATATTTAGGAAATATTCAAATAGTCATAATAAAAATGATTAACCATTTTACGGCCAATAAAATACCTATAACTACAAAATTGTCACGTTTCAAGTAGCGTTAGATTTCATTAGAATAAATCAGTAGCGATAACGATCTTCAGCTGTCACAAAGTCACAAAAAATTATACACACTGCCGACTTTTGTTTTCATTTGGTTAATGTTCGGAGACAGTGATGGATGTACCGCTGACCTTTTCTTTGAATCCGCGGAGAAAAGGTTAGAAGGTCTGCAGTGATATAATACTTTGATATGACTTTTTGTTCTTTAAGATTGTTTTAGCTCCGTGGTGAATTTGAAGCATTATAAAACTACATCGTATGGCGAAAAATTTATGATTTCATCTATGTAATATTACTTATATGTATGTCATTCTTGAGCAAGAATCAAACTGCCATTATGCCGCTGAAACGTAGATATGTCGTCATATCCATTCTGGGTCCTTTAATCAAGGATGTCTTACAAATATAAATGCTTTCAGTAATAACGCTCAAAAAAGGAACAAAAGTGTTTAAACGGATTAAGTACATCATTTATAATGAATTTAAAATAAATTCCGACGTAAACAACCCTTTACAGTTTTTTTTTTTTTTTTCAAATAATTAAGCGATATAATCCATTTCCGTATCTTTCATTTAAGATAAAATTATATTATCGCGGTAATCGTAGACAAGGTTTTTTAGAAAGAATTTCTAAGAAGAAAACTTTTGAAAGATACCTATATTTAAGAAAAAATATAACGACGGAAAAGGCTAAATGAATGATATTGAAATTAATATTATTGAAAGACCTTTTGTAGACAATGAAGGGTTTCAAACGGTCAACTTAATATAACAAAAAATAAAATATACCGACTAAAAGTTACGACGTACTAAGTAAAAGGACAGACTGTATGTAAGATATTTTGTGATATTTGTTTTTAATTTAAAATTATCGTAGATACTTACTTTTTTTTAATCTTTATTTAAAGAGCTTTGTCACTGTTGTGACGATGTCGCTCTGTACAGATATAAACAATGCATTTTTTCGTCTACTTAATCCTAACGCAACAAGTTTATATAAACTTTTTTCATCCTCAGATAGTGGTTGTCCCAAAATTTGGTTGCAACCCCCAACTTCAAATAAGGTTTTATTCTTGAAATCTTTTGTCGCACTTTCGTTCCGGTCACGTTCCATGATGATATGGTATATCGTACTTACTATTAAAAATAATTCCTAATACATCCAATGGAACTCCTCCTGGTACTCCAAACAAGTACTCCCAACAGCGGTGATTGAAATAGATGCTTACCTGTAAAAACAAAAACACAACGTTATTATTATAATACTCACAATAAACAACACGTGTGTAATTTGGGTCGCAACCCCAAGGATAGTGCTACTATCTAACAAAGGAAACATCCAAACTAAATAATACCTTAAACCTGAAGCAAAAAGGTGCACAGAATACACAAAGACCTTAAGTGGAGTGGTACTATCTAACATCAATTGTTAAAGGAATTTGAATTCTAATCTCAAAAACGTAGAGTCACAAAAGGGAAAGAGTTGCAAATAGAGGGGACGTTATCAGACATGTAGAGATATTTTGACGTTATGTGTATTGAACATGCGTGCTCCCGGTTTAGCCAGATGCTAGATTAGTAGTGACATATTTTAGACGTGTCAAAATGTTTTTATCTGCTATCGGGACGATAAAGACCCTAATTTGCATTTGGGCAACTGTTGTATTAATTTTATAGTTGAAAGGGTAGTATAGGGATTTTTTTATATTTTATTTATAGTATTTATGATATTTGACAGCTTAAAAATTTCATTAAACAAGTTTTATCTCGAATGAAGTCTCTGGTAACAGCTAGTCTAAAATGTATAAAAGAAACTGACTGACTGACTGACTGACATATCAACGCACAGCCGAAACCGCTGGTCCTAGAGATCCCAAATTTTGGCACGTAGGTTCCTTATAAGGTGTAAAGGAGCACTAAGAAAGGATTTTTCAAAATTCACTTCCTAATAGGGGTCCAAAGTTTGTATGGGAAAACAAGATTACTATTAAATATTTTTATATTCATATTTATTCAATGAAAACATCAATATTGTGTTTGAAAACAGACAATTGTATTTAAATAAACAAAATGTATTTGCATAACATAACGAAGCGATGCTGTAGAAGCGTAATATTATAAATGGCCTGCGCAATGTATCTGGCTACCTATTAAAATATTGACATAGAAAGATGACTGCTATTTGTAAAAATGGAAATTATTTACTTGTTTACTCATAACGAGAATTGCTTATTATTTGTCTGTTTTATTAAAGTTAGGATTAAATAATATAGGTCAAAACGAATTAATTGGATTTTGCTAGCTAGAAGTTTCATGGAAATTGCGTAAAAGGTCAGTTCGTAGAAGTTAACGATGCAGATGCAGACCGTGTGTTCTATTTCTATATTGCGATAAATTATTTAATGAAACATGTATGCTACTCGTCGATGCAATTAGCAGACATCTAATTGCATATATTATATGTCCAAAGCCATCTGGAATAGTTAATTGGGATTCATAACAGTAAAATAAGGCTTATTTGATCATCTACCTAGAAAACACATATGATTTATGAATTCCTTTATTTCTACCATGTTGAACCGAAATTGCTGCAAAAGTTACGATGTCAGCTAATTAGAAAAAAAGGTTAAACGTTAACTTAGATATCCGTATTAAAACGACATAAGAACTTAATTCGAATTTCTATTAGCAGTCTCTTAATTTCTTGTAAGTATTATAAAAATATTTAAAACAAAAACTATTTTACCGTTTACCGGAAACATACAAAAAAAATGCCTAATTTAACCAACGGCTCTTGGACTATAAACAAAAACAACCTTTTCTCGAAACAACCGAAATTAACTCACTACGAGTACGCTGAATCACGCCCACAATAGGTATTCCGACACCATCGATAAACACAAATAAAACCACCACACCACACCAGTGTTAAAGAATTAGTAATGTTAGCTAGGACTATTATGTTATAAAAAATTGATATGATTTTATTATAACTCATTGAACAAGACAAGAGCGGCTCGCACATTTATAGGTTCTGATTCTGACGAAATTACACGAGAATCGTCTCATAACAAACACATTTCGCTCGCATTTATCTCACAGAATCGGCTTCAAGGAATCAGTAACGTATGAATTCTCTACTGGGGGACTATTCGAACGCGTGCGATATCCTAATATCGGAATTAAGTTCATCTCTTCGGTCGATCGTCGAGATCGGGCGGAATATTATCGTTTCGTGAATGGAGCCTACATGGATCTGATGATCATTCTGCAATTTGATGCGGCATTTTGCGCCGTGATGCCGTGATCCGTCATCACCGTATTCTTTAGTGAAAGATTTTTTTAAGTGGTTTGTCACGAGTCACGACGCTACAAATTAAAAATATAAAATATCTATTACAGTCTTAAGTCGCCTATCATCATTCATCACCATCAGAGCCGATGAAAAATATTTACTGAATTTACTTAAGAGAAAATATAATTAACGTCTCTAAATCGTATTGGTATCAGTAGTTACTGGAGTAGTTCGTATCTAAACTCCGGAATCTTTAAAAAAAAGTCGTATCAAACATTTTTCCGTTTCTCACTTGAGCCACAAATTCCTTTCCATAGTTGGTAAACAATTAACACCGCTTCAAAACAACAGCCAACAGGTGGCGTAGTAAAATAACAGTACCTCTTTCTATCCTAGACCCAATGAATGTTAATGAGCAGGTAAAGTTCATGCCTCAGGATCGTGCCATCGAGCACGGCGGAGGTATTATCACCTCCTTGTTAAATTTACAGCTTGCTGAACGCTGAGCTCATAGAATATAAGCTATTAAAACTTATATTATAATTTAAAACTAGCTTGTTTGTGAAAGTCATAAAGTAGGACTTAGTAAAACTCTTATTAGCCTATGCTACATAGCAAGGAACCTATAAGTATCATCGTAAGGTCATAATGATTCATAAATTAAAATATTATTTTTAATTCTTCCGGTATGCTTAATTTCCTTGGTTTGAAGTTTTTTACAAGTTTACATTTAAAATTATCAAGGGACCTTCTTAAGATTGCGAAGATATATCTGCGATCTACAATAATCTACATAATTGCTGCATGAAAATTTATGGAAAGATTCGCAGCAATTCAAAGCAACCAAATTCAAAATAACTTTCTAGTACGACGCTACCGTCGTACTAGAAAGTACGTACTACAAATTTAAAATTATCAAGTTGTGGCGCAGTTAAATTTAAAATTATCAATGCCGCATAAATACAATTCCTTATAAAAGCAATCTACCATATCCATACCACGTCTGAGTCATTACTTAAAGTTTTCCCGCCCAGGCAAACTTGGTAAACGTAAAAACTTTCCAGTTTCGACACAGTAATATTGGAAAAATAAATGTACAGTATAAATAACAGAACAAACTGTAGGAAGCTCGCGTAAGCCCCATTGGGACTTTATCAGGAGCATACGTTTCCCGGCCTTAGGACACATCTACGAATTCTGCCACCGTGGCTGGTTTTTACTCTGTTTCTTGCGATACTCCCGTTTTGCAATTCAAAAGCTCCCGGGGTGACTTGGGATCCGAATGTGAGGAATACTGAATCAGATGGACACGTTGTTTTGCATAGTGACGTTTATTATTGCTCTAGGAGTATTCTCTTGGATTAAGAAGAATAAAACTCTCTTGAGAATAAATGAAGGTAATATTATAAGTTTTAAGGAACCAAGTCACAATCGAATCGCCTATTGATAAGCAAATTTCTAGACATCTGCAAAGATGATAGCAGTTTCGAATGTAAGCCCTTGAAGTTCGTATCTGTCCTGAAATAGCCCGCGAGACAGGTCATTCCTTAGTTTGACTTTGCCAAGCGGAACGTTTTTGGAGAACTGCTTATTTCATGACTGCCGGCTGACTTAAATGAAGTGGGTATGGAAAGTTGCAGTGATTTTGCTGTCAAGAATTAAATTTGATTGATCGTACCAAGTCCTTTAAACGTAAAAATTTAATCCATACATACCTATGAGTAAAGAATGTTATGAAAATCAAGCAATGTTATCAGAAAAAATTATAACAAACCTGATTGAGCAAACTGAACTGAAAGTAAACGGCCGGATAGGGTATAAAAAGGAGGATCGGACACTGAAGGATGATACAAGTGTCAAGGGAATGAACTCTGACAGCGGGGGTAAGATCAATAAAGGAATATACATGCGTCGCTTGCCCTGTGAAGATTAGAAGGGTGCAAATGATGACTACATTGAAGAAATATGGGGGTTTGGTTCAAGAGTATCTATACATAGCTGTTTCATTATCAATGCATATTGTTGTGTGTTTCGTGTAGGGCTGTTGACAAGTATTAATTGACATACCGATATATAAAGACTGAAGCAGTAAATGCGGCGCGGAATGTCACTTATTTTATTAAGGAATTTGACAACATAAGGATACAACGCTATCGCAACCGTCGCAAAGTTCGAATGTCGACATAACTGCATTACTGCTGCAGCGTTGTCGTTTATAAAATGAGTTGAAGTCCGTCGACGCATTTCTATGAGAGTCACGTTTATTTCATCACTCTCTTAATAAAGGAAATAGGCAGATTCGGCGGTTGACAATAGTTGACATGCAACCGTCACTCGCCATACAGATTATCTCGACTGGGTCATTTTTGCTATGATTTTTAATCATGATGAAACTGCGTTTTACATGATAAATATAACCAAGTTGATACATGGTAAGTTTGAGCTCATTCATCTTCACAGAACATTTTGCTACCTACTCTATAGGTAGAACGGTTAGGTAAAGTGGAACCGGTCAAATAGTTTCCTAGTTGAGTTTGGAACTCGCGCATCGTTTAGCTTCCACGCTCGGAGCGGGGTTAAAATGTTACTACATTACTTACAATATAGTCATTACGGTGCCGTGAACTATTATACTGCGCCAACAACAGTACTGTTATAGTATTGCAGTGACATTACTGCTACAAAATCGGACACCTGCAGTCACATAAATTGGCGGTAGCAATCGAATCAGAAGTGATATTGTACTGCAATACTGATACAGTCTGCGTCCGAACCATACCGTTAGGTTATCAGTGTCCTAGACCATAAGTATTTCGATAGAAGTAATATTTTGGTACGCTACTATTGAGCAAACAAACCAAGTACCTTGTACGCATTTCACCGACATTTTTTTAGTTGTCGTAGAGATTATATTTTCTTTTATAAAATAGCACACTTATACGCTTTTACTAGCTGCGGGTGTGTCTAAAAGTAAACAACTATGTCAGAAGAAATCATGTAAAATTCACGTAACAAAAAACTTCGACACTTTGCAAAACAAATATCTATAAAACATGACACTAGCCAGGCCATATTTTAAAGCCTAACGACAGTAACGACTTATCAAAAGTTACAGGCATACACCGAACACCGAACTTTGGCCATTAGTGCAAAATATGTGCTCATCTAGTCTAAGAAGGAATACTGTGTCATCGTGTCCGTATTACGGCGGTTGGAATTTTGTATACGTATAGTTTTTGAACCTAATGAACACCTCATGTTATTATTATCTGGAGCCTGCCGTCTCCCGATGCTGGGTATCTAAAGGTCTCCCCGAATTTCTCCACTGATCTCTATCCAGTGTGCTGTCTGGCTACTCCTTCAAAAGAGTCCAATTCATCCCACCATCGCGGCTGGGTCTAATAGCAGATCCAACACAACATGTTGTTGTTCTTAAATATTACATGCTTAAGAAATTGGAATATCGTACTTAGTATACTGAACAATTTGCTTATATATAGGCATGTAAAACTACTTGTTGCGAATACCCAACCATTTAAAAATTAATGAACAACACAAAGCGGCAAGCGACAAAGAGGTGAAAACAAGTCTTGAACACGTTCTAATTTTTTTTAGTCATTATACTTATTTTTGTATAATTTTACGCCTCCAATGCATCAGAATCGCGCTCCATCAGGTGCGTGTTTATTTTCAAATCGCGTGTATGTATGATGTTCCGCCCTTTGTATGGACTTTCGCCGTTATTTATAAACCCGGAATCGACCCAATATCGCGTCATATTTTACTTCCATAAAACCGGTTTTTTTTTTTTTTAATTAAGCGTATAAATTCTGACGAAGTTCATAGATTTTACGAGAGCTTTCGGGTTATGAAATAAGTCGAACTCTGTTTCTTATTCGAAGAAAAGTATTCAAAGGCTTTTATACTAGCAGGATTCTGAGATAATAGCTAATTAGGCTAATCTAACATTGCTTGCGTCCCTTAGATCTAAGGTTTAATTCCTAAATATTTTATTTTGCATTTTTCTGCGTTGACTTAAAACAGACAAGACAGACAGATGGACAAGTTACACGGAACACCTCATTGTATAAAATTAAATCTACATTTGAGAAAAAACTATCACTTCAATTCATGTACAGAGTAGGGTGCCAATATTGCTCCATGTGTATATTGTATGTATTTTTTTTATAGAAAGATCTACATAAAATACCCTTTTCTAATGGAAAGTCGCATAAAACGTCCACTATGTCTATAATGCCTTATTAACTGTATGCAAGTTACATTGTAGTTTAACTAGATATATCTTTATAGGTTAGTTTTAACGGCGGTATTAAAAATTATAATAGCACCGACTGACAGCCGGATGCAGCGGTGAGGGTTTAGCACAGATTAAATAATACAAAACAGATACACCTAAGATTCTGTACATACTAGTTTAATTCTAATAAGTAAGTAAGAAAGTGTCATTCAGTTTTAATTGATATTAACTACGTAATGCTCATACAAAAACGAAAATTACCATCTAATGTTTAATTTTCTTTCATCCATCCACCCACCAGTCCCACCACCATTTTTTGAACAAGTATTTTAAAATAATCCATATTTTTTTAGCTTTGTGATAATTTGAAAATAATCCATAATTTTTCGCTCCGTGAAAGAGGATTGAAAATTCTAATGGAACGAGTGATGCAGAATGGAATATAAAACTTTTTTAGACAAATTGGTCAATAATAGCGCCTACGTCAATGCTGTTACCATTGTAGAACCATCACCAACTGAGCGTCAGGGCAATAAAACATACAATAGTGATGTCGCAGGTCGCAGTCATCCGATTGTCACCTGTGTTGTCACCTACGTTGTTGTTCACAAGTAACGTATCTCTATCTATAATTTTATGTAATCTGTGACAGCGGCGAGGCTTTGAGCCGTGATAGGTGTATCGACCTTTCCGGCATGCAATTAGAACTAGGCTTCCATATTATATAGATTACAGAGATGATATGAGCAGATATGAGCTGCTTGTTACCGCCTTTGACAATCATATTTTTGATTCAAATAAAAATAAGATTCGAATTAGAGGTAAAGCCGATAATGTGAACGAATGTTTCAGCTTCTTGGACAAAAATCATATGCATAAACAATTTCGGTTTTTTTCTTTCATCTTGACTATCAAGTCCGATGTATCCAACATAGAAAACAGTTTAATTTTAAATTTTCAAGCTTATTGCGAGAGCTACAGATCAGAACCACTACAAGACACTAACATTTTGAAAATTATGGAGATATGTCTTTATGTTAAGCTTTCCAATAATGGCCTCTGCTGAATCACCTCTGGCATTTCACCTTTTGTACAATTTTACTGTAGTATAAAGTTTCAATAACTAAATGATAACCAGATTTTTTGATGCTGTCTCTAGGTATCTATCTACCTTCATCATTGATTAAAAATAACATATAAACCGTGTTCCCAACTTAACATATAACTATGTTGTATTACAGCTCTCACTTTATTTATTACTGTTCAATGGCAGTAGTAAAGATTTAATGGATACCCGGATGCCTCGGTTTTACTACGTTAATAGGCAAGTCGTTACTTGCAAGTAATTACTAATTAATCTACCACAGAGGATGGAGAATATATGGCCCAGACACCTACAAGAGTAGGCGAATAAACAATGTGCTAAACACTTAGGGCCACTTGCACCGCCCTCTTAACTCAAGGTTAGGGATCATCCACATATTACGTCACACCAAATTTCAGGTTTTTGGACCCCTCCCCCCTCCTATGTCACGCTTTTTTGTATCCCTTTAACTGGGATTGTCACATTTAGTATGACCCCCCCCCCCTTACACTGTGACGTAATATATGGAATAGTGGGCTATCAACTGTCAAATTCCATATATAGTATGAATTTTCTGAGATGAACGTTTCGCTTTTGCCGTAATCTGTTAAACAAAGGCCTTTGTTTCTATTATTCACCGCGGCTAGCTCCCGTTTCCACAGCACGTGCTAAAGTCTCAGTGTAGTTAAAAAGCAACTATCATGATAGCAATAAGGTTCAAATTTATTAAACAGTTTGCAGTATGCAGGTAACTTTTTTTGAAGATAACAAAACGTGTTATCTCCGAAAGGGCTTTTTATGGATTTGAACCTTATTACTAACTATCATGATAGTTGCTTTTTAAATGCACTGAGACTATAGCACGTGCCGTTTAAACGGGAGCTAGCCAGCGTGAACAATAGACACAAAGGCCTTTGTTTAACAGATTACGGCTAAAGCGAAAACTTCATCTCAGAAAATTCATACTATAATATGTTGGGTTAACCTCAGGTTAACATAATACTTATATTGCTGAGAATAACATATTCGTACTAAAGTTCATAAAGTCATTAAAAAAAGCCCACTTGCTGGTGTATAACAGACTGTATATTCACCTGTTTCGAAGTCTAGTCACAGATCCTATTTTAATCTCATAATCATATTTGTGTCGCTTAACTTCAAACTTGGGTAAATCCATTCTGCTATAAGGTTGATAATTTTTCAGATCATAATATATTTTTTTATATAATCAACCTTAAAGCAGAATGGATTTACCCAGATTTGACGTTAAGCGACACATTTGAAGACTGAAAGAAAACTGTTCTAGATTTGATTTTACCCGTTTTGTCTCAAAAAATCAATAGTTTAAAAGTAAACATTTTAATTCTAAAACATAAATTCTAATTCTTGGCTTTTAATACTATTGCGTACGCCTTAGTTATGATATTTAGTCATATTGTTGTATTTTGCTTATACATATACCTTTTGTCATGTACAAAGTATATAATATAATAATATACTTATAGTAATCTAATAAACATTTTCATAAAACTATATTCTGTATGCATATTAGTTAGCACATTACATAGTTTGTACTAAACATGGCGTTATAATTTGTAGACATCATAATAATAAACCTGGTTTACGATACCCTGTAGATAGTCTCAATTTTCGCTTTAAATTAATGGCTAGTCGTAACCTAAACTGTGCCACTGAATCAACTTTGAGATGGGAAATCATTTTATGGAGAAACTTTTAAGTGCCTACTATCTCTGATAGTGATTTTAATCCATTATACTGTGAGGCATTGTTCTAATTGAAGTGATGACGAGAAAACAAAAGACGGCTGTCACTGCGTTTGTTTGTCAAAAAAGTTGACTGTCGAGCAACTTAACGCTTTGTAATGGTCGTATTGTTGTTTATGTGATGAAACGAAACGCGATAGGTCTG
The DNA here is from genome assembly GCF_023078275.1 of Leguminivora glycinivorella. Taxonomy (NCBI): domain Eukaryota; kingdom Metazoa; phylum Arthropoda; class Insecta; order Lepidoptera; family Tortricidae; genus Leguminivora; species Leguminivora glycinivorella. Next base: position 19,749,866 of record NC_062973.1, read on the forward strand.
ACATTTGTGAGTATAAAGACATGGTTCCAGCAACAAACAATGTGTAGCGGCATTAGAACAAAGAATTAGAAGAAATTAATATGACAACTGACAATGCATCAGACCTGCTAGTATAAGTTGGCTATATCTAGTAGATGTATGAAGCCGCGCGCTACAACGCAAGAATGCAACTCATGTAGCAGGTTAGATCGATTTGGATCACTTTTCGCTGACCTATAGTATAGTATACCCAATCAAAAAAAAATCTTCCCATGCTACTTCGTACCTCGTACTTGTGACAGCTCATTTTATTGTTACAGTCACAGGGTCCTAAAAGTAACAGTAAAGTTTACCCTTCACCGGGCTACAGAAAAAGCACACAATGACTTTTCAAACAGTTCTCAATCTCCCGAACTTTTTGCAATCAAAAGGTTAACTTCAAACGATTTACATCAATGACAGATAACTGAAACTTTGACTCATCTAATTCATCATTGCCATTTTACTTTAAACGAGTTGACGCAACTCTTGCAGTAAAGTTGCCGGAAGCTCAAAGGGCCCGATTCGACTGGAGATAAGAAAACACATTCCTTATTGAGTATTCGAATTATCTCAACCGTGTTGACACAGTTGCGTTTCGGGGGAGCGGTGCAAGATTGGGAGAGGAGCGGGTGGAATGCATTTACAAATGCATGCATGTCTACCGAGTGGGGGTAAAATTCTTTTTCTCAAACGTGCAATGAAATATTGTCTTTACGTTCCTTAAAATGGGCTGGGAAGTATCGCTTTTTGGGCGCAACAACTCGAGAGGACTGTAAAGGGATTTCATATTATTTTTCAGGCCTAGGCCTTCAAAGTAACTTTTTTTTATAAAATATTGTCCTTTAGAGCATTTTTTTTTTAATTTCATAGTATGTTTGAGAAAAGCACTATACATGCCTCGGCGTGAAAACGGATTCCCGGCCTCGTATCCCTATCCGGCCTCGCTCGCACGCTCGCTCGGCCGTATATACCCACTTGGCCGGAAATCCTCATTTTCCCGGCCTCTGATGTAATGTACTATTGAATCAGCGATACGCAAACTGTGTCCAGGCTTTTTAAGCGGATTCAAGTATCTAGAAATATACATAATTACGAATAACTTTGTCATCCGAACGTCATGTCACTTTGAAGCAAGTTCACCTTGCGTCCCGGAAAAACAAAGATATCTCTGTGTCTCTCATTAATTGTCAACCTTTGGTTTATGAGATGATTTTTTAAACTTCACACTTCACCACATTTTGGGCGAGCTCGCTCCATCATATCACGTCTTCGCCTCGCCTCGGCTAGTGTGTTTCCATGAGTAAATTACAATACAATGAGATGTACAATTAATACAAATAAATATTCTATTCTATTCTAAACCAATTTAAAAAAAACACTATATCAGTATAACAAATAACAACGCTCGCAGCTTGTAACTCGTATGAACGTGGTCCGTAAACGGCCGTATCGGCGTAGTATTTACCCAGCGCTGATTTGTTACAACAATGAAGGGTTCACCCTTCACCTAAACTGCCACTGAATAGCTTCTGGCTAATTGTGATAGATTGTTTTAATGAATTAAAAAATAACATAAACTAGCTGCAATTGCAGAACGATCATGGTTTTAATTTTAATGTTTGAATCCCTGGATCTCTGTCATTTAACATTAACAATCTACATTTTATGTTGTGCTTGAGACATTGATGATTATTTTTATGTAATACAGTCAATGTGAGATATTTTTGCAACCTTCGAAAAGTAACATGTTATTGCTGGTGACTGTACACCTAGGCTTTAGGGCACATTTAGTCACGTGAGCGTTATTGAAGGCAATATGGCTACCATATGTCAGTCATATGGGTAGTATGGCTACTCACCAGCCAAATCCTTATGACTAAACTGATTAAATAAAAGTATGTACAAGTTTAATGCCTAAGTGACTTAGGGTTGGAAAGACGAGATTAGAATTTTCAATGTGTTAGTTTTAAGTTTAAAGCCTGGCCCTTATTTTACTAAGCTTAACCTTGTCTTAGTGTTCTCATTTAGTATGCTGTTTTCAGACAAAGGCTTTATTCGGCTTTTCATTATTTAGGTAGAAATAGGACCTAAATATAACTAGGTACATAAACTGTTAAAATATTGCAGCAGTTTTCAAAAAATTGCCAGGAATATATTGTGGTCCTAATGAAAAGGGGTAAGCCGGGTATGTACTTACAAGTATCTCTCAACTCAGGAACAAAAGGGGGTAAGTTACATGTAGTCGACATATGTCTATATTATTCTAGTGGTGGGCGGTGGGTCGAGTTCCAGCTTACACTCTTTTAAACCTGAGCTTCACAAAACTTAAGTAACCCTTTTACAGGGGCCATAGTATTATGTACAGTCAACCAATTTGAATGTTAGGCCACTGTAGAACCTTTGCACAGTGAACGTTAATGTGATTGATGTGTAAAATAGAACACTGTGTCAATAGGACAGGGTTCTAGAGTGGCCTAGGATTCAAATTTGTTGACCGTACTTTAAAGGACCTAATCGCTTTAATCTGTTCAGCGCCGACAAATATGTCTACGTAACTATGATAAATACTCGAACCAATTGGATTAGTTATTAAAATATTTATATTATTAATCCGTGCCAGCTGATAAGCAATATCCGTGACAATCCAATAGATAGCAGCTATTTACCTAGATAACAAGTTACTCGAAATAAGGTATCGGAATAGTTAAGTAGTGACTCTGAATAATTATTTTAACTTTATCGCTTTATCTAAGCAGCAAATGCTTCGCGAGCCGCATATATTATAGTCAACTTCTCATTAGTTAACTTCACTAAACTACTTCCATGTTTGTGTAATTAGATGGTTTAATCTAATAGCAAACAAAGCAAACAACGAAGAAAATAAATATAAATATGAAAAAAGGCATGTGCTCCATCCTCCGATGCCAGTTCAGCACTATGATGTATTACAAAAGAGAAACGTCTCATTAGATTCACAACAGCTATGTACTCATTCACGCGAAGCTTTTTTGCGTCAAGTAGAACAACGTTCTACAATTTCGTAACATTGGCCTTGTAAACAAGAAAACTTCGCCGGAAACTTAAGTCGTACCTAATTCCTTCAAACTAGCAGCAACATTAAGCACTCGCCCTTGTTTTCCTATAAAAACAATTCGTCAAAGCCTGAAACAGCCCGCTCACAAGGAAAAATGGAAGGCCAAACAGCCGAGCAACGAGTTAGGTAGTAACAAAAATCCAACAAAAGGATGATTAACGGTTTTCCACCCCTGGCTCATTCAAGCAGCGTCGATATTGAATCCGTTAGACGGCGTAAAAATGAAAGTTTTCCTTTCTTTTGCTTTACGTTTGTGGCATACGGACGGGTCGGTTGGTTGGCTAATAAGACAATGGCCTGCTTTGACGACTTAGATATTTAGAACATTTTTAATGTAAATGCGTAATGCACACAGCAAGAGACAGTAAATCTGTGTAAGAACGTCCTATTATATGTATAATAACCACAAAATTAAAATTTTGAAAAAACTCCCGACTGCGACATAGTAGACCGATTTTCATGAAACATGGCTAAGAACACTCCCGACTAACTCAGCTTTCAGACAAAAAACTAAATCGAAATCGGTTCATCCGTTCGGGAGCTACGATGCCACAGACAGACACACACACAGACAGACAGACAGACAAACAGACAGACAGACAGACAGACAGACAAACACACAGACAGACACGTCAAACTTATAACACCCCTTCGTTTTTGCGTCGGGGGTTAAAAAAGGAGAGTTCTTGACAATGATTGTGTTAAAACGTTTATGAGCTGTATTTCAGGCGTAACACCATGAAGCATCAATTAGTTATATTAGTATCTCATTCATATTATAATCATTTAATTATATTGGCGTTACAGCCTACACGCGTACCAATTAATTAGTTGTGTAAATCAAATGTTTCACAGAGAATCACGTCACGACTGTATTGAAATCAATTAATTTAATTTCCATAAAAGGTTTCGCAAACACAAGTTATGAGGCTGCTTGCCCTATTACCATTTCGCCTTACGATATCTTCGTGTCAGTTATTTACTCACTACTGTCAACTTTTGCGAATGGCCCTCTAGCCAAGTGTCTCACTTAGTCACCTCTAGCAATCCTTGACGCTTCGGATCATTTCATGGTTTTCTTTCTTTCTATCTACTTACCGCTTTTCAGTATTGGCGCGACAGCCTGCATCAGTCTGGCTCTGTCACGCCAATGAGGAAGAGCGATAGAGATATGTAGCTAGCTGCGACACCGACATTATCGACAGCGTTTGCGCATTTGGCTATGTAGTTGACCCTCGTATTATACCTATCTGTCGGCTCTTTAAAATCAACATTGCATTGTTCATCCACATATTACTTATATACATGTGTACTTCTCCCACAAAGCTTTCGACACGAAAAGATGTCTGCACGTCCACATCCCATCAACATCCCGCTTCACTTAAACCACAAGAAATTACTTAACTTCCCCAAGAAACTCAGAAGTGCAGTAACTCTCAGAAATGTTAAACAAACTCCGGACACGTGTGTCCGCAACAACAAACTCGCATTCGTGACACAACTACTGTAGCAGTTTTTCCCTAGTTAGTTTCGAGTAGTTCAAATGAATGACGGCCATTTGGACGGCGTGACAAGAGCGCCGGGCTAATGATTTTCATGGCGCGAATTTAATGATGTCGTATCGGGTTTTATTTTTACAGCCTCGGTCCTATGATTCCGCCTCTGTTAGGCTTGTATTGCAACGTATGGCAATTATTGAAGTTGGCACAACTTGACCACAGTATAAACCAGTAATACCTCTTCTAACAAACGTATGCCGCGCAGGGTGCACGCAAGCGCGTCGTGTACGTACGCAACTCATGCTAGCCGATTTGGATAAACGTGGATAAGAATAATATGCAGAATTATATATTTCTACCCGACTTATAAAATAGAAATTGGATTAAAAAATAACTTCTGTCCATGTTTTTCTGATGATTATCTGATGCTTTATTTCGTGCATGGTACCTATAATATATTTTCTTTTAACTACAGTCAAGTTCCCTGTTATATAGGCATTTTAAAAGGTAGCATTTCGTGAACATTAAAACAATGAGCCTTCTGTTTCTGTGTTGTTCTAATGATAAAGGATGAATGTGACAAATTGAGTATGATTTGTTATTGCAACTGGTTTGCGATTGTTTGGGAAACGTTGTTAGACCGCATAATGAGCATTTGTGTTTTATTAGTCAATATTTGGTTGGCATAATAGAACTTGACAATTGATCTGAAATTAGGTATTACAATTTAACAACCAATATTATTTCCGCTTCTGTTGGGGCAGCGACAAGTTATATTCGAATAAGTGGATAAAACATAATAAGGCGAAGTCATTAAGTTTACAAAACATACTTAATGATGCGATCATCTAAGGTTTTTGTATTTCTTCTTTAGATGATATCTATCCGCCGTGTGGAGACGGTGAATTTAACTACCCCCTTTCCTCCCGTGGGTGTCGTAGAAGTCGACTGTAGGATACGCGTTCAACTGTGGTAAGGACGATAGGCTAGAGCAACCTGTTACTGCAACATAACAATTTCGTTTTCCTTCGACCCTTTAATAGGCTACTTGCCTCCTAATCAAATCAGCTTTTTTTTAAGAACTGTCAAAACGAATTTGAACGACTTGCTAAAATGGATTTATATGAAATCGAATTGAGTGACGTTACGGTCAACTCAGTTACTTTATATGTTTCTACCTGACTTATTAAATAGAAATTGGATTTAAAAATAAATTCTGTCCATGTTTTTCTTATAATTATCTGATGCTTTATTTCGTGCATGGCATGGTATACAATATTTTATTTTAACTACTGTCAAATTCCCTATTGCTAGTTAGTACTGGCTCTGGAATATCAGCAGTGTCATGTGCTCTGCTTCTCCCCTTGGGCGTGAGTTTATGTATGATATAATTCTAAAATATTACTTGTATACTGTTGGCAACATTCCAAATTCAACCAATTTATAACCGGTCTAAGTTTAAATAAGTTTCTCGAACAAGTTTGGTATGACTGATGTGGATTGTGGACGCGTATGCCCATTCTTTATAGAACATAACCTTGTGGGAATCAATGAGATGAATATTAAGAGGAAAGAAGAAACCGCGCGAAATAGTCTTCTCATACAAAGGTACACCTCGTTTCCCTTCCTGGATATTAACGTCATTTAAAATCATTTCAGAGCAAATTGTTTCATCTAAAATTGTTTTAATTTGAGTTCTAAGCATACGCATGACTACTCTGTAAACATTTATAAGTTTTAAATTATAAGGGTAACGAGCAATCAAAACTTTGTATGGAAACAGTTTTCCGCTCATAATTTTTGAATATACTGTTTAGAATCCTGTGTTGGATACCACTGCCAAGCAAAGGCCTCCGCGATTGTCTATCACTCATCACTAGGCTTAGGACTTATTATCGCATACCGTGGTTCTAAAATCCGTGGAGTCGCCATATGAAATTTTTTTGAAAGTCCAACAGTATGATATCATATTAAATATAAACATTTGTACATAATTGTCACATCGTTACTGACCACAACACAATTAAAAAAAAAAGTCAAACAGGAGGAAGGAGGATAGAATAGATATGGCACCTCATATAAAAATATTTTCCATAATGTGAACATCATGGGAGTAAAATCAGGTCTACGTTTGTATAGACAATCTATCTACCCCTTTCCTCGTAAGTGGCTCATCTGTCCTTAGCTGTGGTCTTATTGGGTCTCAGGTTACCTACAGAAAATAAAATTAGCTCTCCATATTAAGTTTCGCCTCGCAAAAGACAGGTGTAAAGTCCACCTGGCTAGCACATGCTCAAGACACTTTTAAGTTTAATTCAAGTTAAATTTAAAACCTAGAATTAAGTTCACGTTCCGACGGTAAATAAGATTTAAGTTATTGCAGAAATTTAAATAAATTCCGCGGCTAAACTCCGAGGACGGTATTTCATATTAAGCGAGCGATCTTTTTATTCTTTGTACAGTAATTTTCTCTTATGACACTGTGCCTGTGGTACGACTACGAATATTATTGTAATAATGTAGAGTGCCTACGTTTCGCAGGAATATAATGCAGTTTTCATTAAGTTCGCGCAGAAAGAGAATAACGTGTATGTATATGTTAAACCTACCTTGCTTCAGGCGTTGTCATGAACCTATAAAAAAAATCTTTTAAGCTTTCCTCTTTTAGATTGGATGTGTCTTTATTGTCCTTATTAAGTCCCGATATATTTAGATTTTGAATATTTAGTGCGTTTTTACATATATTTACGTCGCCATCTTTAATTTTTGCCTTCGAAAATCCTTCCGACATCCGATATCGGATCGGATAAGGTTATTAAAATTTAGCTTCTACTACACATTCTAATTTCAAAGAAAGAAATCGAATAACTAGCTTTGAGTAACTAGGAAACACAAATAATATAACCTAACCACAAAATTAAAATTTTGAAAAAACCCCCGACTGCGACATAGTAGACCGATTTTCATGAAACATGGCTAAGAACACTCCCGACTAACTCAGCTTTCGGACAAAAAAACTAAATCTAAATCGGTTCATCCGTTCGGGAGCTACGATGCCACAGACAGACACACACACAGACAGACAAACAGACAGACAGATAAACAGACAAACAGACAGACAGACAGACACGTCAAACTTATAATACCCCGTCGTTTTTGCGTCGGGGGTTAAAAAGGAGTCACAGGCAAACTATTTAATTACTATTTCAAGGTGCAATTCAATCTTAATACCACAGAGTCATAGTCGAATTGTGATTAATTCGACACGAAGCGGGTTACAAATATTTTAAGAAAGCACATCAAATATTTTATATTTTATGTTGTGTAGGTAAATTACATATTTAATGATATTGAGATTCATATTATCTTTTTCTTCTGTGACAATTTGATATGTTTTCTCTGAAGAAGAACGACGTATTATTAAGCAATAATATAATTTATTGAAATTAATTTCCATAGAGTACCTAGTCTGTTCATATTCTTTGATGAATACTTTTGCATGTTAAATTGTATCTTGTTATTTAATGCATGTTAGTGTAATAATCCGATTAAAGAATAAAATAAGAGATTGGTTACTGTTTCTACCTAAGTCATATACGCATCTAAGTTTATGAACATAATACTGATAAGCTTAATGAATGAAAAGTAATGGTAATACAGACTGATTAAATAAAAGATAGGATTTAAACCCTTATTTTTGAAATGATCTACAGGAAAGACGCGAACCTTTTTGCTTTTCACTATCGCAAATTCAAATTATTTTGACAAATAAGTCTATTGAAAAGAATAGTGTATTGAATTTAAGTTAATTACATTTATATATATATATATATATAATAGTACTAATTTTTTTCTGCATATCAACAACTATTATTCGAAATGACGCTTCTGTTGTGTTAATCACAATGTGTCGAGGTATTTTATTTCAATCAACAATGTCGCTGATATGAGAATTGCATGTTACTTACTGAAAATGATGACGCTGTGTTTATTGTCCTATACCATGATATTATTTAACCAACATTCTATAAAGGTGAGTTGTGTTTTATTGTATGAAACATTGTTGTTCTTTAATGATTTTATAATAATTTAGTGTAAATAATTAATGCATATAATATGTTAATACATATTATATGCATTGAAGAAGGTTTGTTTTTAAGTTGTTTTCCATAAATGTTCAAAAATATTATAAGTAGTCTTGTCCTTGTATAGTGTGTCACTGACTTTCTTAATTACTCTGTGCCTTTAATTGTATAATAATTATTGTATTGCACTATCGCCCGACCCAAGGCTCCACGGAAGACCAGCGCTGTGCCACCATCAGTGTCAGAGCATATGTCGAGTGGTGTCCTTTTGCAACCACAAACCAAACCCAATGTAACTGATTTTGTACTGTTTAGTATGTAAGCCTCATATTGTATATTTTATTTGGCTGCAATTAATGTCTTTATTTTCTTACTTTCTTTCTTCTTTCAAAAATGTTTAATACTTACGTAGGTAGCACCCGAACTATCGAAAAACGATAGTGTTGATGGTATTTGTCATATATATATATACTGAAATAAAAAATAAAAAAACATTTTGAACTTAATCGGTAAGTACTCGTGGTAGCGGTCATATTTACACGTGTTGCAAGACTTGCGGTATTATTTGTTAATTCGATACTTTGTCGGCGCTTTGTGAAATACAAGTGGTAATATACTTTGAATATAAATTATGTGCTTCAATTTATAAAAACGATAATATTTATTTAAATTTATAATATTTAGATCTAAAGTTGAATGTCAGAACTTGGTTCTTTAGTCATATATTTATGTTTCGATTTAATATCAACTCATCAAATATTTCACTATAAAATAATGCGTTTTTATGCAACAATTTCTTTACTATTCTGTATTGCGACGTGAAGCTGCTCGTTATTTTTGTTAAGTGAGGAATCTGCAACTTTCAACTTCATTTAAAATGTTAGTAAGTATTTATAACCCTATATATCGAATCTCTTTAAAACTTTGATTTAAGTATTGTTGGTATATTTTTATTCTTTTTTGAAGGTCTGACTCCGAATGTTCAGTATACACGCGCACGCCCTCACCTGAACCGAAGAAGATTGCTACAAAGAATATCAAGAAAAGGAAATCATCCTCAGCCGCAAGGTAATTCATTTATTTTATATTAATTAAAATAATCCTTAGAGTTATATTTAACAGTTCCTGCTAGTCTAGTCGTTAGTGACTCTGTTTTCTAAGCTTGAGGTTACAGGATTTAATCCTGGTAAGGCATATCTGTGTGTTTATCACGTTAATTTATTTCTCAGTTATCTTATTCTCATCTATTTATAACGTTGTCAGTCATAACTATGAACTTGGTTTAGTTTTGTGTCAACATAATTATTATTAATTGACATATATTTAATATTGTTTTTCTTATTTAAGGTCCGAAGTTGAAACAGAAAATCGACGGGTACTACATTCATCCTCACCAACACCTTGCGCGCAAAAGAAAAAAACAACCAAAAAAGCACGAACGTCAACCAGTGAAAATAAGAATGTTGGCTCTAGGTACTACTTATTTTTAGTTGTTTTTAAAATTAAATTACTTTATTGTGATTGTGCAACTATAACATAATGTATTTGCTTGAAATATTGTAATTCTGTTTTATTTTTTCAGTTCTTCCAAAAAATCGCCTGAAACCGATATCTTCAAAATCATAAGAGAAGAAAGAAGATCACCAGCGAGGGCAGTTCGAAAACCGTCAAGACAACATCATCGTTTACCAGCCGCGTATCGACAGGTTCTAGTCGACGCACTACGATAACAGACGGTAATTTTTTCATTGATTTAAAAGTGTATAACATTAATGATTACCAAAAATCTGAGCCTGAAGAACGTTATAAAAAAGCATTAGCGTCGGTTAAATTGCAATGTCAAGAGAATTCCTCCGAGTGGAATCAAATACAAACGTTCTTAGGTCAAGCCTTTAATATTTTTGGAGAATGTGAACCTGTTTATTATAATAATTATAAAAAAAATTAGTTGAATATTTTCAAATCTCCCACAGTAAGAGAATTCTATTTAAACAAAATTTTGTTATTTTTTATTCAAAGTTGTTGACAAAATCAAGTTATAGTTAACAGCAAAGGTAGATACCTACGTCTATAACTAAATCTCGAATATGGTTTTTGCATTAAGAATATATCGTACGCTTATATAAATAGTTTGTGTACAAAAATAGATACTTTCAATATTTTATGTGCGAAAAAGTTTTAATGAATAAATACAGAAATTAATTTTTGTAAGATAAAAGGTTACTTTCTGTTAAATTTAAAGAATATTTTCGAATGCGATAATTTAATACTGCGACTTTATTTGATTTATATTTATAGACTTATACTACCATACTTTGCATAGTGTTAACAATTCATTGCATTCTTAATGAGAAGTCAGTCGAGTCAACTGTTTTGATTAATACAACGTATGCTAATAGTAAATAGATGTATTAAATTAGTGTTTGATAAATTACGGTTTCAAAATAGCCTAGTGAGTTTAGCTACATCTTTTGCATTAACATAATTCATTATGCCTTTCTGTGTACCGTGTAGTTCATCTGTAGACAAAAATAAATGGACAGGTCATCTTCGAAGCACTGCACATAAAACAACTGTATGTTCTAACAAATTACTTAATGATGGTGTTGAAGTAGTAGAGTCTGCATTTCGGATGCGCATTGCCACTTATCGTATATCAGCAACCAACGACCAAAGTCTGGCGTCTGTCGATGCGTTTATGAACTCTATTCGAAACAAAATAAAACGGCTTTTAGATAATTCACTTACGAAACATACGTGCGTAAAAGTAAATTTCGAGCTCTTTGGATTGTTTTTAATGTTCAAAGATAATAGTCAATCAATAAAATCATTTGGAACTAAAAATAAAATTTTATACTTAAGTTATGATTTTGAGTCACTGTTTTGCGAAGTTGTTAACTGTCTAAAGAAAAAATTTGAGGAATTTCAAGACCGTGATAGTGGATGGGCTTTTGTTAGTAACTCTCATTTAGAGATCAACATTAACAAGTATCAACCATTACGAGGTTCAAGCTATGTTGACCTGCCAAAGTTCATAAAAAACAAAAAAGCATGTATAAATATACAAAACAACGATCAATGCTGTTTTTTATGGTGTGTAACAGCGGCTTTGCATCCTTCTACAAAACACCCTGAAAGAGTATCATCTTATCCTAATTTTCGAGACGTTTTGAATATTTCTCAAATTTCTTTTCCAGTCACATTTGATGACATAAGAATATTCGAAAAAAATAACCCTATGATTTCATTGACGATTTTTGGTTTGAAAAATAATAAAATTGTTGTGGGCCCCCTTTACAAGTCTAAAGTATCTAGTAATCAGAAATGTAGAAAAAATATAAACCTACTTTTAATAGACGATGGTAGTCACCCACCACATTATGTTCTAATTAAAGACTTGAGTCGTCTTGTGCGCAGACAAGTAACAAAGCATAATAGTAAGATATACTTTTGCGAAACCTGTCTGTTATTTTTTCTCACGCAGGAAGAACTCGCAAATCACTTGTGTACTGGAATAGTTACCGTTTTACCAGAAAAGGGGACAGTAATTAAATTTAAACATTTCGATCGTAAACAGAATGTTCCATTCGTTATATATGCAGATTTTGAATCGTTACTACAACCAACTGAAACTAGTGACTCTGATACTGATACTAGTGATAGTCTTACCCCTAACACTACAACTTTGCATCATCATATACCAGCTGCCTTTGGGTATCATATTGTTTGTAACGCAGATCCGAGTCATAATCGTTATTTCTCTTATCGCGGTACTGATTGCGTCGATAAATTTATTGAGGCAATCTACAAAGATGTTGCTAAAATTTATAAAATTGTGAACAAAAATACCCCAATAATATGTAATGAGAATGACGAGCAAAACTTTTTGAACGCTAAACGTTGTCATATTTGTAACCATTTTCTATTTTCTGATCGGGTTCGAGATCACTGTCACATTACAGGAAGATATCGGGGAGCGGCACATAATATATGTAACTTACAATATAAACGTCCTTGTTTCGTACCTTTTTTTTCACAATCTGTCTGGTTATGATTGCCATCTATTTATCAAAAAATTGGGGGAGGCACCTGGAAACGTCAAAGTTATACCTAAAACCAAAGAAAACTATATTTCTTTTACTAAATTTATCCCTATCGAGAATGAGTATTTTCAGCTTCGTTTTGTAGATTCTTTCAAATTTTTAGATACAAGTTTAGAAAAACTAACTACAACTATGCAGAAATCTGACTTTGTTCATTTACATAAATATTTTTGTAATGATGAGGAGTTTGAATTACTTACACGAAAAGGTGTGTTTCCCTATGAGTATATGAATAAATGGCAATGTTTTGAAGAAAAATACCTGCCAAGTATTGACTGTTTTCATAATTCGCTCACTGATGAGAACATTTCTGTAAAAGATTATAATCATGCGCAAAAAGTATGGCAACAGTTTAAAATTCAAAATTTAGGTGAATATACAGACCTATATTTGCAAACGGATGTTCTTCTGCTAACCGATATTTTTGAAAAGTTTCGCGCTACTTGCAAACAACACTATGACTTGGATCCTGCTTTTTATTTAACTACACCTAGCTTATCATTTGATGCCATGCTTCTGAAAACTGGTATTGAATTAGAGCTTATAGATGACTTTAACATGCTTAAGATGATCCAATCTGGAATAAGAGGGGGAGTCTGTATGACCTCTCTACGATATGCAAAGGCTAATAACATATACTTACCTCACTATGACTCATCCCAGATAGACTCATACCTAATTTATATCGACTGTAATAATTTATATGGTTACAGCATGTGTCAGTATATGCCCCTATCAGACTTTAGGTTTCTAGAAACCAATGAAATAAGTGCTTTAAATATCACTCAAATCCCTGATGACTCGGATTATGGTTTCATTCTAGAAGTTGATATTATTTACCCCAATGATTTACATGATAAACATAATGATTTACCATTTTGTCCCGAAAAATGTGTTCCACCAGGTGGGACGCATTATAAACTGGTACCTAATCTATATGACAAATATTTGTATGTGATTCATTATGTACATTTGAAAACGTGTCTTAAACATGGTTTAAAATTAAAAAAAGTACATAGAGTAATTACGTTCAAACAGTCCCCTTACTTAAAACAATATATTGATATGAATACAAGGCTACGTCAAGAGGCAACGTCTGTCTTTGAACAAGATTTTTGTAAATTGATGAATAACAGTATATTTGGTAAAACTTTAGAAAATACTGAGAAAAGGGTTGATGTGCGCTTAGTTAATCAGTGGACAGACAATGATAACACAACAAAAAAGAAAATCACCGCTGACAGATTAATTGCAAGGCCAAATTTTCACAGTGTATCAGTTTTTACTGAAAATTTGGTGGCAGTTCAATTGAAACCAGATCTAATAATTTTAGATAAACCGATCTACATTGGTTTCGCTGTACTAGAGTTATCTAAAAGTCATATGTATGATTTTCATTATTCAGTATTTAAACGTTTTTATGATACTCGTCTACAAATGTGTTACACGGATACAGATAGTTTTGTTTATTATATACAAACAAAAGACTTTTTAAAGATTTAAGAATGCATTTTTTAACATATTTCGATACTAGTTGTTACGATATTGATAATAAATTTTTATTACCTGTTCAAAATAAAAAAGTGCCAGGACTTTTTAAGGATGAAATGAAAGGAAAAATGATTAAAGAGTATGTTGGACTTCGTTCTAAAGTGTATTCTATCAAAACAGTTGATAAAATTATTAAAAAAGCTAAGGGTGTGAGAGAACCTGTAGTATGCAAATTTGAGTTTTCTCATTACGTGAAATCATTATTTCAAGGAGATGAAATAAAAAGAAGAAACATATTATTTAAGTCGATTAAGCACAATATATTTACCCAAAGTGTAAATAAAGTCGCCCTTTCAGCTAATGATGATAAGCGTATGATATCTGACAACCAAATAGTGACGAAAGCTTGGGGCATACCTCAATACTTAATGTTTAATTTGTAATCAATTGTCATGTTTTGTATAAAATAAATTGTACTATATGCAGTCAGAGGTCATTAGTAAATTGAATAGCACATATAATTGAAACAACATTTTGATATTAATTTTATAAATCTATTAAAAACTATAAATATAAGTTGAAGATAATAACTAATTCAATTATATGTCCTAAAAATAAATCTTTCTTCTACTTATTATACTTATTGTGTTTTTATTTTAACAATATTATTCAGTGATGTCTTATGATAAATAAATATATTATCTTATTATTTTCTTGTTTTCATTTTAATTTACCTTAAACATTTCTATAGATAGTTTATTCATAAACGTGTTCATAAAACAAGTTGTGACTTGTTTAGGTAAAGACATACACACGTGTAAAGTTAAAGCTATCATATAACAGGATTGCGCATTTATATTTTGCTGAACAAACAATAGCTAACCTTTATAAGCGCAAAGTAATTTTTAATTGGTTACATTCGAATAGCATCAACGCGTCTTTATTATCCACTCGCAGACATAGACCTGGTAAGTTGTTTTTTAACTAACTACTTATTAAAATTATATATATATATATTATATATATATTAAAATTATATATTATATTTTACAAATCAAATAAACATTAAAATTAATTTATTTGTGGTTATATACATTTTTGTTCGTTGTGTAATCTGATTTATCAATATTATATAATTTTTCGTTTTGTCTTAGGTTTTCAAAAAATGGCAGACAGCGAAGACATCCCAATTCCATTTTCGCAATATGCACAAGAGTTTGAGCTACCACAAGAATTTGACGATAGCGACTTATATAAAAAAATTAAAAAGAACATCGAAAACCCTAAAGCCAAGAAACGTAATAAAGTTAACATTCATAATAAAGTAGTGAAAAGGACTCAAGGACACCCACCATCTTTTGTGATAAATAATCATGAGATCAAAGGCAATAAACTGATCAAAATTCAAATAATCAACATAACAGAGGATGTAAGGGATCAAAACGATGAACAGAACGAAAATGTATTACTGAGCGCGCAGTATGTTGCAGGCGATAATTTTGATGAAATTATTGACAGCACAGAGGCTTTAATAAATAAAATTTCAAAAAAAATTTGTGGATACAGTTATTAAAGTTGTATTTTAAATATTATATAAGTAATAAATATTATATGAGTAAGTTGTCGTTTTATTTATATCCATACTAACTAATAAGTTTTTCTTATGCAAATTATGTAAAATCTAAGCTAAAAATTAAAAATATAACATTTACTATAAAAAACTTATTAGGTAGTTATCAGTAGTTATATAGAATGGTATAAAAAAAACTAATATAATTAATAACAAACATTTATTTTAAGAAACACATTTTGAATACAAATTAAAATTAGATTTGTCGATTGTCTAAATACCATTTTTTTATACATAAAACATTTTTTAATGCACAAGATTTTTTATGATACACACAGTTAAAAATACATTCATTAGTACAATATTTTTTATACAGTTCTTTTAAATTAGGCACATCTTTTTCACCCAAATCTAAAATAGTGCATTTTGGATATAAATCTTTAATCCATTGAACTTTTTCCAAACCTTTAACGTAGATTGTCTTATCTTTTATATGGTTATCAATAAGTCTTCTAAATTCTCTATAATCAACATAACCTTCGTGCCATAAAATACCTAAATGTTTTTCAATCCATCTTGTCTGCCTCTTTTCACTTTCCGCCAATTTAGAAAAACGAAAAGGGGTTTTATTAAGAAAACTTGAGTGTATTCTAGCGTGCTGTATGCAAATTCTTTGACAATAAATTCATTTTCTTTTGTTTTAAATCCTTGAAGGTCTACAAATATATGCTGCATTACGATACTTTTTTCGTAATATTACTTAAGGGCTTATATTCAAATATACTATCATTTAAAATCAGACAGTAAGCTGCAGTGTTCTTTGGTATATCAGATTCACAATCCAATTCAACTCTCACATCTACCGATCCGGTTTTTAAGGTTTCGTTTTGACGAGAACAGTTGATAACAAATAAAGGAGCTATATCTTTAAAGTCTTGAGGACTTAACAACGGCGCTTGTAGACGGTTATAATAAGACTGCTGAAATTTCGCATACTGCTCGTATAATATAGCAAACTTTCCACCCGAAAAACTAACATCAAAACTTTCGTACGGAAAGTAGACTGAATTCAAAAAAACTTTAACATCTCTCAAATTACAGTGATCAAAATGTGTTATGTCTTTATTAGCGTCATTTTTTCGTCCCGTTTTCAAACCAATTATAATATAACGCGGCTTTTCAATTTGAGATGAAGTTTTGATAGACCAAGAATGTTTTGACGTCTCAGGCAAGAGCGGATATTCATATAAATCCCAAGTCCTAAATGCTATCTGAATGGCACGATCACTTTCCAAACATTTGAGTAAGTTTAATCTTTCTCGATCAGACACTTTAACATGAGGCATGCGCCATACTATTTTAGATATAGTAATATTGTCTATATATTCATTCGCATTTAGTTTAACGCTATTCAAATTAGTATTGGATCTTAAAATAATGAGTTCATGCTTGCAATTAATTATGATTTTGTTGTAATCCTCAGCAAACCCGAGAATCTTGTTTAAGGGTACAGACACGGAAAATGAACCTTGCGTGTTTTTTATGCCTTTGACATCAAATCCCCATAACTTAGACATAGATGCTTCCAGTTCATTCATAGATACAAGAGATTTCATAGTTGTTGTAACTCCTGCGTTTTTAATTTTGTCAATTTCGATTCCATTTAATTCATATCGAATATCTTGAAATAGATGAAGTATGGGGTTGTTTGTAAAAAGAACACTTTTTACCTCGGCTTTTGTTTCTCTATTGAATGCGGTTATAGTACCTTCTATGTATAAAGAACTTGCTGATGGTAGTACATAAAGATCTTGTTGGTTTATAGGTATACGTATTTCATCGTTGAAATTAAAACTTGTTACGTACGGCTTATATGAATGATATTCAAAGCTCTCGATAGAATTATCAAAGACAAAAGGTTCTGTTAAGTTTAATATACTCATTTTAATAGCCGTAAGCTTTGGAGGAATTGCTTATTTTGTTTCGTAAGTTTCACTTTAGGTCTTCTTTTTATGATTGCAGGATGAGTACTGATAGTTTTTTTAAGAGAGATTGAAGTTTTATTGAAGTCTATCATTTTTTCCTTAGATGTAAGTATATCTGAATTTCTTCACCTCGTAAATTAACTAGATTATTTTTAACGTCTAAAATTCTTATCGTAATTGTATTTAAGCTGTTTTGGGTTACAGGGAAATAAATAACGTTTTTTGGTGTTTCTATAATCCGATAACCAGGTGCCACATTTGGTACAAACTCGTGAATTATATGACTAGGTTTTCCGTTAACAAATGAACCGCTCACTATGTCACATTCAATGCGTACTATAGTTGTCGACAGAATGGAAACAGGATAAGGGGATTCGGTTAATATATTAGCTTGAATGGATTCTGAACCGAAGCCAAGTAAATTACCGATAGAGCCTTCTTTGTTGAAATGAATATTTTCAGAGCATAAAATAGATGTTTTTAAGGTATTATTATTGCATGTTAATGCAAAAGAGCATCCTTCAATATGTTCTTTAAGGTAATCGTCAATATCTTGAAGTTCATATGATCCTTCAGGAATTTTAATTACTTTGTTTTTACCATAATATAACTTATTATTTCTGTTGTCTATGTTGGGTATAGAATTAAAAGTTGACATATACAATAGCCCACACTCATATTCACCATCCAGTTGAAGAGCTGGTGAATAGTTTGTTAACAGAGTGGAAGATGTTCCAGTTATAGACAAAGTGAAAGACATTGTGAGAATGATAAACTGTTTATTGTGCGATGATATTTAAACGGTTATACCAATATTGTTTTAAGTATTTTAGACATAAATGACCACAATTGACAGTGTTAAACTTTTGGTACGTGTCATAATTATAGTAAATATCATATTTTTTTAAATACCTCTTTAATTCTAGCGGAGGTGGAAGGTCTCCATAACTATTAAAATATTCACAATAATTATTATCTTTTACATAGGCTACCCAGTGCTCATATTCACCATCCAGTTGAAGAGCTGGTGAATAGTTTGTTAACAGAGTGGAAGATGTTCCAGTTATAGACAAAGTGAAAGACATTGTGAGAATGATAAACTGTTTATTGTGCGATGATATTTAAACGGTTATACCAATATTGTTTTAAGTATTTTAGACATAAATGACCACAATTGACAGTGTTAAACTTTTGGTACGTGTCATAATTATAGTAAATATCATATTTTTTTAAATACCTCTTTAATTCTAGCGGAGGTGGAAGGTCTCCATAACTATTAAAATATTCACAATAATTATTATCTTTTACATAGGCTACCCAGTGTGTACCATTGTTTTTAGAACTGTCCAAATTAACAATTCCACATTCTACTTTTTTAGGACTCTTTGGTAAACTGTCTCTCATATAAACTCCTCGAAAATATGGAATATCAGATGAGTGTTTTAAAATATCAATATTTGAAAGAGCGCGCCTGGGTAACCTCTCATTTAGTTTTTTGAAATTTTCAAACATAATCCTTTGCCATTTTTATATGGTTTAATGTGTAAGCCTTTTCCTAATGCAATAGATTCCATCATCTTGTTATGTCGCTCTGATTCCGCTAAATTTTTTCTGGCGGCTTTGTAATCACCTACAGCTTTAGCAATTCCGGCAGCTCCTCCTGCTAATGATCCCAGCGCAGACAGACCGGCAAAAATAGGTATCAGCGGTAAGAAGCCTCCAGTTTTTGGAATTGGTATAATACGAGGTACCCGTACCTTGGAATTGGTATTGAAAATTTTTGTCGCAGCAATAAGAGCTCGATCAATTATATTACGTTTTGTTTTTGGTTTCTTTTTTAATTCAGTGCGTATCTTGGACACAAAACGTTTAAAAGGTTTTATACCCGCACCGGCCTTTATTTTCGATTTCATCACTTTGCTAACTAACCATGAAGCAATTTTTTCTCCTCTCCCTGCATCTTTCGACTTTCTTCTTTGTTTCGCCATTTCGTATAGTTCTAAATCAGCACGATGTCTACCAGCTAAATCAGAATAATTATCATATGCTATGTCGTGTTTCATACACGCATTATCTAGCGCATTAATTCCTTTATCACCTCTTTGTAACCTTTTGCGCAATTTCGTTCCCGGACCACAATAGTTATAACCAGGTAAGTGTAATTCGAAGGGCAAATTATTAATAGCGCTGTTTAAGAGTCCTCTCCCTTTCATATCCCGTAAGATAATAACACTATCATTAAAAGGATATTATATAAATAACATTAAACAATGGCACTTTTATCAATCCAACTGTTTTCGCTATCATCAAGGCCTAACCATTTAACATACAACTTTCTACCCTTTTTTTAATAACCTTTTCTACAAGGTAAACGTTTGGATGGTTGGTTTTCAGAAGTTCTTCTTCGTAAAATGTACCGAGTATAGTGTTTTTATGCTGGTCTTGAACGTGATACGTAACAGGTTGAGTGCGATTCACATGAGTAATAGTGAAAAGTTCTGTTGACCAATTAGGTGTGTAACCTTTGTGAAAGGCATTTTTATACTTACTAATGCGTACACAATCTCCTTTATTAAATTTGTTCAATTTATAAGACAAAGTGGCTTGTGATCTTTTAATATTTTTTAATACTTGCATTTCATTATCAACATTTACATCAATAGGTTTCATTTTTGTTGTGCGATGTACGGTCTGATTATACGATTTTACTACATCGTCTAATGGCTTACCAACCCATTTATAGTTACCAACTAAACTGAAATGTTTGTAGAGTTTAAACTTAATGGTCTTTATCAGCCTTTCAACGATAGATGCCTTTTTAATTGAATAAGTTGAGTAATGATTTACGTTTAATGATTTTAAATAGAAATCAAATTCATGATTGTAGAATTCTTTTCCTAGATCAGTTTGTAAGTTATTAGGTCTCCGTTTAGATGTTTTGATTATTAGTTCGAATGCATCTTTGACTTCTGTTTTAGTTTTAGACTTAATAGGTGTACACCATGCATACTTTGAAAATGTGTCAATAACGACTAAAATATATTTATATCCTCTGTTAACAGTATGAAGCTTTTGTAAATCTATCAAATCAGCTTGCCATAAATCATCAATTTCTTTTAGTACAACCGATCGTCGCTTAAAATTTCTTCGCGCTGACCGGTGGATCTCGTTCACTATTTGTTGTTTTGCCATTATTTATTTTTTTTAAAATATCATCTACCTCCTTCTTCGTGTAAAAGTTCAGTTTTAACTGAGTTACGAGTTGGTGAATTTGATTATTTATTGTGTTAAACAAAGAGTCTATATACTTCTTTTCGTACATGTTTTGAATGTATTCATCAACGTACTGTTTGTTAACTGCATCATCGGAAGATAATGGTTTAACAACTCCTTTTAATCTAACAGTTTTTAGATCAAAATTTCCTGCTTCTGTTCGAAGCAAAGCTTTGTACTTGAGCTCAGAGATTTCATCAGTACGCAAACGTTTATGAACATGGTGTCCGAATTTGTCTATATTCATTTTTTACTTGAAAGTCAAACTTCGACTGATTAGAAAGGTAAGAGTATTCACTTATATATTATTTATCAAGCCTGCTTCACGTAATTCTTCAATTATGGATATGATTTCGTTATCTAACCCAGTATTACCAGCGTCTCGCGATGCCATAAGCAGTTTTAATCTGTCTACTAATTCGTTTGGATCATCCCAATATACATATGAAATATCTCTTTTTACTTTTTTCATTGATGGTAAACCTTCACCGGATACACATAATTCTTCACTTACTGTGCGTTGTTTGGATAATTTGAAAAGGGGTTTTATAACGTTTAAATATTTCATACCCTTGTTGCTTTTTATGGGTTTATTTGGATCAAAGTCACGTCTATGTGCATTCGTTTTCAATAACAATGTTTTATACAATCGTTTATCATCTTCAGTTACTAGTTTTAAGTCAGGTACTTTCTTAAACAACAAATCATTTAAGCCTCGTGTTAAAAAATAGCTTTCTCCACCTATTACGAGTTTGTCATCATTAACAAAAATTGGGTAAGATCCAAGCATTAGCTTTCCGCGCTCATTTCGTACACCGAATGGAATATTCATGATAAAATATTGTTTTTGCCAAGCAGGATCATCGCGAGGAGAATAAAACGAGTCTGACGTTCTAAATGATACATTATTTGTTGTATCAGAATCACTTTGGTTCCCACTTCTTTGAGATGAAGAATCACTATATTCACTATCATTTAATTCATTTTCACTATAATTTGGTTCAGATTCAACTGACTTTCTCAGCATTGTTTTATTATCCAAACTTTCTTTCATCCCATCTTCTGAAGGACTATATTTCAAAGTTTTTACCGACTTATTCCATTTAAACCTATCGTTATCGAAATCTGAGGCACTAATATTAAGATTGTTATCATTACTACTATGTTTTTTTACCATTTCACCAAGTGGGTCTGTGATTGGTTTTAACATTGCTTCCAACATCATATTATCGTTTGTTTTAACATCACGAATGCGTTTAACTTTTTTCTTACTGCTTCAGCAGATTTGAGTACTTTATGTTTAAATATTTTTTCTTCGTTAATTTTATGTTCCATGTCTGAACTGGATGGTTTCATTTTCAACAATAAGTTTTTAATGTAATACTATCCTTTATATATCAAGTTAATCTAGAATTATAAATGTATCAAATCCTTTTCTATAACATCCTGAATTTCTATTACAATCTTTATTTATGACTAAGTAATCAAACGGTATCTTCCATACTTGTGCACACATTTCACGAAATTGAGACCATGACATATCACTTCCTACATGTTCATCATAAACATGCTTTAAATTAATATCATCCTGTTTAAAAAGAATGATTAAGTTAGCATTATCTCTTATTAATTGTTTAGGTATTTTACTATACGTTTGATTCAGATAAAAGCTATCTATATTTTTATGTCTTCCCATTGCGAAGTAATCTCGTATATTATTTTGATTTTCACACGCAACATCATCAAATATTATAATGGAATTCATGTTTGCTATATGAGGACTTAAGATTTCATCATTTACACTATATTTTTTAAATGAAACTGATGGAACTAGTTTTAAAACTTGCTCAAGAAATTGGTACATTGGTTGAAATAAGGTTTTAGAGTATACATAAACATTTTCAAAGCGTAGACCTTGTTCATGTAGCAGCAAACCAACAATTAAATTTGTTTTTCCACAGTTGGATGGGCCGCATATTATACAGCGTATGGTGTCAGGTAAAAGTGAGCCATGTCGAAAATAGCGTTTCTTGGACAAAGAACAAACAGCATCCAACTGCAATTTCTGAGACTGTTTTACAAACTTCATATTATCAATAGACACGTGCAACTAACTTGAAAGACAATATGCCAGTAGTATATTTTAATAAGCTTTAGAGTATATATTTTATCCCAACGTTGCAAATGATGGTTATATACTGAGAGTTTCTGAACCACGCACGTAGCTATATATTGGGAGTGTCTGGACCACGACTGCGACAGCGAGCGAAGCGAAGCTGGAGCATTAGGAGTGGGCCAGAACTCCCAATATATAGCTACTGGCGAGTTATTGGACTTCCAGTGATGAAAGACCTCTTTCTTCATGAGTATTTGACTGAATAGGCACCTCAAGACTATTAAAAAAATTTACACTGATTTACGCTTTACGCAGTATCCGTGCAATGACTTTTTGACGTTTTGGAAAACTACCTGATAGCGAAAATGTCAGGGAAAATGACTGTGTCTATAGAGAAAGTGAAGAGCTCCACAAAGCGGTTACTTACAACAACAAAAAAATATATACACGTCGTTCACTCTATCGAATAATGTTTTCTAAAATAATGATGGCTGTGTTTGGTAGGCTATAATTCTGTAATATAAATTACATAAAATAAAGTTTTATTCTATTCTATTTTATTCTAATGTTTTCTAAAAACGTGAAAAAGTCATTGTAGAAGCTCTAGAGATACTGCGAGAACGCAGACGTTGTATGAATTTTTTCATCACTCTTGATTTCAGGCCGACAAAATAAATTTACTAAGGCCGTAAAGGTAAACAATATCAAAATAAATTAGGATTTACACCAAAGCCTGGATTATGTATTAGGCCTTGCGAGGTTAAATAGATAAAACCAGATGACAGAGCCTTATTTCGTTTGGTCGTTTTTAATATCATTATAACATCATAATATGTTCAGCGACATCTATCGGCTTAGTGGGTAAACTTTAAGGCAATTGTGTATTTCAACACGCACAGTGGTCAATCTAAACCTTAGATTCGTTCGTACTCGGTAATCGATCGACATTTCACTGAAACCCACAATATGAAAACATAGGTGTTTTCGTTAGTTGCGTGATCGCGGCGATAAAAAGCTTAATCGGGGCGTTTGGTACAAATGCAACAACATAAAGGGCGTAATATGACACGTGCATGACAGGTCTCTGAAGAGCAGTCGGCTTGTAAAAATTGTAACAATAAATCATGCAAACTTTAAGCAGGTGAATAATAAAAACAATAAAAAATACTAAGCGTCAACTTTCAAAAACTGCTGTGATTTTTTTTTTAAGAGCACTATGTGAAAGAATATCAAAGACAGATACATTCCTTTACTTATTTTAAATAAACAAAATACGAATACTGATTAGATTAGACACGATTAGGAATATTAGGATCTTGCGTCAGTGTAATAATGGTACTTTACGATAAAAATACCCCAATAACAACTTACGAGTACTAGGCAAGACAGTACAATTCGCAAAAACCTCAGAACATTTTCACAAGTTTCCAAGAAATTTTGTTGGTACGAGCGCGCAGTCGTCCCAACAAAGTCCCGCTAGGGTCAACTAAATAAGTATGTAGTTTACATCGTGAGTACAATCGCCAGTGATGGACCAATGTTTGTTTGGCTAATTTAATTTGTTACTGGCTAAGTAAACCACGTTTTACGATTGGCAAAAACCTCAAAACATTTTCACGAAAGTTTCTAAGAATCGCCGCGTGCTCATCCCAACAAATGAACAAAGATCTGTAACAGTAGGTACAATACTCTAATCGCCAGGTGACGAGACGAGCTAATGTTTGTTTAGCTAATTTAATTTGTTACTTCATAAGTAGTAGGTCACCTTTTACAATTCGCAAAAACCTCAGAACATCTTCACAAAAGGTTCTAAGAAACGCCACCCGCTCGTCCCGTCCCAAATGAACAATGTCCCGTTACGTCTAGAGTCAAACAGTTTACCCCATCAACACAATGCCGTAATCGGCAGTGCTGGGCCAATGTTTGTTTGGCTAATGGTTTAAACGCACTCAGAATAAGTGGGATTTCTGAACGAATATTGCGTCTGTGCAATTTGCTCGCCGCTCCGACCTATTAGGATAGTAATAAAATTGCGAGGCTAATGGATGTCTAAGTGAGGTAATAGCCGTTCCAATTAGGAGCAAGGAAATTTTACTAGTTAAAATTTTATTATAACTGGTAAAAAGATAATTTTATGTCTTTAAGGAATTATCTCCTTATTACTTACTTTATCAGCTACCCACGTACCACTAAAAGAAATATCAAGTACAGCATGATTAAAATGTGTCTTAATTTATCTCAAAGTGGACATTAATTTAAACACAAGTAGTCAATATTTTTACTTTTAACAAGAGCTATATTCAAAGTTTACTAAGCTGAGAAACGGTTATTTTTATCGATTGTAATGTATTTTAACGTATCGACACTCGACAGCCAGGATGCGTAGCCAAATGGCACAAACGCTCACGAAACGATACGCTCGTAAATATCTATCTCTATCGCTCTTGCGTATTGGCGCGACAAAACCAGACTATCTTTCGCTGCGTCGTAGAAATGCCATTTGGCTACGGGGCGTCTACGGTTTAACTCGATTTGCTTTTGTATGAGTATGTCCTTATGTTCGCCTCACCACTCTCACCAGGTAGCAAATCTCAACCGATTCTCATGAAATGTTGTAACCAGATTTTATGTTTAACCGAATATTTTGGAGATATCGTAAAACTCGAAAATTGCCATAAAGGACTTACGTGATGTTAATAGCGTGTATAAAGTTTAAGAAGAGAGTATCGTGAGATCAAGTGAGATGACCATTACGACAGTGACTTTAAGTATTTTTCACTTTTGCGTTTTCTAAGCATAATCGCGAAATTCGGACCTGTAGAATTTGTAATAGGAATGTTTTCAATAGAACACATGTATACCAGCTTGTTTCACTGAGTTTTCCACTCAAACATTCAAGAGTTTCAGAAAGTTAAAGCCGTTTTTCATTTACAACATTCCGAGTTTGCCGAGTATTCTAACTTTACCAATAATTTTCGAACATAAAACCATAAAAATCCTTAAGCCTTATTGGAATGTCACCTAGTTTCTGTAACTGGCAATCGATTATACTTTAT
The DNA here is from genome assembly GCF_023078275.1 of Leguminivora glycinivorella. NCBI lineage: Eukaryota > Metazoa > Arthropoda > Insecta > Lepidoptera > Tortricidae > Leguminivora > Leguminivora glycinivorella. The sequence continues at coordinate 19,776,159 of NC_062973.1, forward strand.
GGCCTGATTTGAACTTCAAAATACGTCAATAATTAGTTTAAGATCGATCGTATATACCAGTGTCCAAAGTGACGTTTTCCTTGATGAAATGAAATTTTTGAGCAGCATCCGAAACATCATGCTTAGAATATTTTTGACGTATTATCTTAGATAATTGTTTGAAGAAACTTTATTAAATCAATATCGTATCTGGAGCTGATTTCGGACGTATCTTCGTCGTATCTTAAAATTCGAATCAGGTCGTAAGTTCGCCAAGTGAAGTCGTTTTGTCATGCACGCGACAAAATATTTAGTCAACTGCCCGCGATTACAGACATGCGACGCTAAGCATTTCACTTTGTTCACTCCAATTCTAAGTTGTTTATTTCTTTCCTTGGTCATGAAACGACTAGGCACTTTTACATGTCAAGAATGTGAAGTACAATGGATTAATGGTTTTCTACATTTCTGATTAGTAAATAGAGGGAAGGTTTCAGCGTAGGTAGAAAATTGGGATCTAAAATTGATTTGATATCTGATTAAAACCCTCTTCTACTAAAAGCTCTAATGATAAAATGGATTATAGTGATATATTTGGCTAGTACAATTAAGCTAATAGAAAAGTAAAAGGTTTTATCCAAACTTCAACGAATCTATGACTCATTGGCATGAACCCAAATAGATAGTTAACAAGATAGAAGAGAAAGCCAATTACTTAAAGCAGGAAAATACTGCAAAAATAGCTGTGAATCTTGTCGCGCCGTAGGCAAACCCGGCTATTGTTACCAAAACAAAACACAGTTGCATTGTTAAGATAATTTTACGCATGACAGTGTTTTAACCGCCGGGATTCTGCGGTGCTAAAACAAAAAACTGGCAATAAAAAACAACAAAAACGGCTTCCCTGTTTAATTTAGCGGGGGTTGTCGACAAAAACGTTTATTCCGCTGGGCATTTGTTGACCGAACGTAACAACATAGGAATGCATTGTTCCCGCTAGTGTCCTACCGGGCAATTCAAACGGTGTACGTTTTAGAACGATATCCGAAAGATGTCATTCAGTCATTGTGCGTCTCGCCCTCGCCAATACAGCTACGAGCAAGTACGAGAGAAAGGCACGAAATCCTAATCACATCCTTCAGATGTCTTTGGTTTAGAATTGGCAGTAGCTGTAGAAAACCCGATATTCACCCCAACCTGACTCAGGCAGTAGGCGCGTCACTTCACTCCACAATCCATGCCAATGACTCACGGAGATAACACAAGTATCTTTATTATTGACGCAGAAAAAATTATCGCCTTCAAGCACAATAAACTCTCGTCACCCACTGTTTACGAAGATTTTGCACAAATGCAAAGACACAAACTACTCCTGATTCATTAAGTAAATTGGAGACAACGAATTTAACTTAGGAAAAAGTTTCAAATGGGGGAATCTTTATTCCATTTTCGCCCTAATCAATTTCAGGCAAACTAAGCGAAAGTTTCAATTCGGTACCCATTCTGGATTGTCTGAACGAGTGGCGCGTATCGGGACCTCATAAAGAGCTTGTTTTTGTGTATAACCCCCGAAATAGACGCTTGTTATTGACTGCTCTGACCTGCTTTCATACATAATTTGGCTCGGGCTATTTATAAAATCTCGATATCTGTTGTAGATTACCCATTATCTGCAGATGTATTTTTATTTCAGTCAATTAGAACATTGGCTGTAGTTTATTCCTGATCACTGTTCAATAATTAAATCACTTAGTTCTAGCTATTTTAACTTAGGTAGAGACAATCCAAGCTAACTTTAGGAAACCAAGTCAGACGATTACATAAGGAACTTCATAATCATATTGTATTAAAAAATTTACATTGCCATCATTAAGTTATTGCCAATGACACATCTACTTACAAACTTCGCTTGATCCAACTGTAATAAGCTGCTTTATTTAATAGTTATACAGTGACAAATGGCGACCGTATGCTAGTAATAATAAACACACATAAATAGCCGCTACAAAAAAGGATATGATGGTTTAGTTTAGGGCAATCATTTCCCGTTAATCAGGTGCCACAAAGAACGTTTGTGATAAAAACCATTCGAATGACACAATTCCAATTTAGCTTTCCAAGTAATCAGACAGATCGATAAACAAAGTGTAACAAAAGACGGACAAAAAGACAATTTACAGGTGTATAATAAATTTATATAATCACGGGTCTTAGGTTCCCGCTGGGCCGGGTCGAGGCGCCTGACGGACATAAAAAGATGTCTGTTCGACCCACGCGTTAACTTGGCCGGTTTATAGTTTCATTCTCAGTACGGGTTGACCTCTGAGGACCTACCGCGAACGACTTTCGACGTGTTACCTCCCTGTTGCACTTACGTAAGAATTTATGAGTACGACAAAGAAGGCGTGTTTCGCGGTTGACCTCTAGATGGTATTAGAATCTTGAAGTTCGTCTGATAGCTAACTGGGGATCCGCTTTATAGGAGTGCAATTAGAACTGCGCGGTTTATGTGCAGTGTAGAAAATGGAAGACCGAAAGGTGTGGCATCGGGGACTCGTTTGTCTAAGTAATCTAGAAAAACACTAAATAATAATTACTTCCAAGTTTTAACGTTTTAGTTTGGAATTAATGGTATCAACCTTTCTGCTTTAAGCCTATTAGGACGCGCGGAAGTCAAGTCTTGTAGACGTTAAAAAAATATTTATATTTTTATACAGCAGTAATGTAGCACCTTGCAACACTATCGAAATCTGATCATCATATTTGAAAGTAACATGATGCAGAACATAACGCATCAGTGTCTATTTATAATAATTATGCATTAATTTTAAGTGTAGGAGTTACGAGTATCTTCAATTCGATTCTCATGCAAATCCAAATGAGCACTTTCGAAAAACATGCCCAGTTATTAGAAAAATAAATTGTATGTAAATCTACTGCATAAGTCTGGTAAAGACATGGCTGACCCATTGTTTCTGGCAGGCTATCATTATTTACCGATTTTGGGAGTAATCATTAAATTTGATCCAGTTCAGTGGTTGGGTTGAACCGATCGAAGGTTAATATGAAAATAATAACCTTCGATTACCCCTCATTATGAGAAAACGTAATTTGCTCCCTTGACGTGTTCGGGGTGCTCATATAAGTACGTAATTACATAAAGCGATTCGGTGTATTACAGGAATTAATGTTATAAGTATGATTTTTTGATAGCCTTTTTTACACCTGTTATCTGAAAGCGTTTATAGGTTCCAGTTAACGGTTACCCTACAGTAAAGTAAGGAGGCTAAATGGGAATAATTTCTTACATTTTGGGTTAACCCGAGGTTAACCCACCATTTTTATATGGAATTTAACAGTTGACAGCCCACTAACCTTGAGTTAAGCGGGTGGTGCAAGAGGCCCTTACCAACCTGTCACTGTATTTTTTTTACACAAATGTCACTGTACGAATGGGACTCTCATACAATTATGCGCGTACTATAGAAATTAGAAATATCAAATGTTGGTTCAATATATACGAAATTCCTCGTGCTTAGCGTCCATTTTAGTACAGGTACAAGTTATAAAACACGTTTCCATAGTTTTATTTCATGAGTATCGTGGTAACCGAAGACAATATTACGTTAACTTTATTTCAAATATGGAATACAAATTAAATTAAACACAATCACACATAAATCACTCTCAATATCTAAAATTTCCCTTACCAACTAAACTATCAAATAAAATCTCCCAAATCCGATCCCTGCGGAAGAGTGCCAATAATGCTGGCCATATTTCCCCGCTGGATGGCAATGCCAATCTTCTGCCCCAGGAATGAACCAGCCCTAGGATCCCTGGGTGCGTAACCAAATGGCACAGACGCTCACGAAACGAAACGCTCGTAGATATCTATCTCTATCGCTCTTGCGTATTGGGGCGACAGAGCCAGACTACCTTTCGCGGCGTTCGTTTTCGTTTCGCGTCGCAGAAATGCCATTTGGCTACGGAAACTGGTGGTGTCAACTTGTCAAGGAGCCTTTTCTTTAAATCCTTGGACAAAGTTCGTGCATCCTGACGCCAAGGCCCTAAAGTCTCCACTGCAAAAGCCGCAAATACGTGGTTACTTAAAAGACCAGCATATTTGCGGCGCTTCAGTGCTTGAGCCTCAAAATACATATCTTGTAGCAATATAGTGACCCAGGTAGACTTCAAAGCGATATATCTGCAGAATTGTCATTAAAACACTGCTAATAAAAGACAAGCATTCAAGCTTTTTGCCGTTTATCGCAAGTAAAGACATCAATTTAAAAAGACGCGACACTGTGAATAAACAATCCCCGCCATTAAAGTAAAACGTGGACATTTTATTTGTTTATCCGCCGAGCTTTATGTGCCGTATTTAATTATCTCTTTAAGTAAGCAGGTTATAATTTTCGCACTAGATGGCCTGTTTGGCATAAAACTTATGAAATATGAGACGGAAAATGTTTAATGTCAATGTTATTTTTAGAGCGAGTATATTGATATATGTATAAGAGCATATTTGATATGTAAAAGATTTGTTTTTTGGTCAGAGTTCCTGAATATGGTTTTAAACGAAGTAATGTATAACAGATATTTATATATGCAATTCGTCTTTATATTGTTTTGTGCTGAAAACTCCACTTTGGTAATTTAACCTACAAATCGCATTTGTTTCACTTATCGAAGACTAATATTTCAATAGATTCTTAACCAAGCATATTTTAGAGCAATTCAGCCTAAGTCTAACTATGCATATGAGAAATTATATGCCACATGTAAGCCAATTAGGCTATAGTCATTCTAAATTAAGTTGGAACAAAGGTCAAACTTCTATGAAAATATTACGTTTGCGTAACCTCTGCACACATCGCTGTAAACTTAGCTTGGCACGACACTGTCTGCTAGATGACAGCGTTAAATATTAACATTAACATGTAAATGTTCGAAACTGCAACAAGTATTACACTGCATACATACTAATGAAACTCCAACTCTAAACATTTGGCTAAACTACATAATTGGCTACAGTCAAAAGTCAAAACTGTTGGTCAAAATGTTTGAACTGCCGAATTTAAACTAACATGGAGGTGCGAAACGGAGGGCAAATGAAAAATTCCGAGCATGTGCATGCTATGCTAGCTATTTGTCCAGTGGGGTTTACCAATTAAAAAAGTTTGTAAAAATAAAAGTTTAGCTATGTTATAAGTATACCTAGTTTATTATGTCTACATGTTATTATTTTTATGTAAAATGAGGCCAGACAGGAAACAAAAAATATTTTCTTTTTGTCTTTGACTCAGCGCTTTCTCGGTTCTCGAAAGCAAACTTTGCACCGACTTTATACCCTGAGTAAAGCTTCAAAGCGAAAGATATAAATAGAACAATAATAAATTAATAAAATAAATATTATAACAAAATCATATTTTAATAAAAACTTGATATCAATTTGACTTTGCTCGTAATATTTAGTACAACATTTTGTAATTACAATTACAATACTATGCAGTAAGGTTGCTTTGACTCCTTCTAACTCTGTTTTGATTCACATTTGAACTAATATAATTTCCCACCAATATTAAACAGATTCATCCCATTAGGTCGATATTGAATGTACATTCCCAAATGAAATCTGTTCACAAGCCATGCTCGAGTAAATTAGAAATTACAAATCGTCCGACCAATATTGACTCGAAGAGTAAGAGAGTGTTTGTAGACACGTGTGGTCCGACTGCAAGCGGCTATTAGAGAAGTTAATATAACAAAATGTACCCATCAATGTTTCTCAAGTATAGCTTATACGGGTATAATATTGTTCGCTTCGTAGGTACACTCACTTAAACTGATAAGTTTTTAAGACAAATTTGAACATTTGCATAGATCGTAGCTGTTAAAATTTCATGAGACATATTCAAATGAACCTACGTTAATATATCGCGATTAGCAACTGCATATATTTAAATAAATATTTGCATTGACCGTCTTATTTTTACTACTAATCTACCTAACATAAAATAAACATTTTTGACACTTGCACATCTAATCCATATCGTATCTATAAGCTCGAATCGAGCTGATCCCCCAATTAATATTGCCCTATGTAATTAAATCAGAATTTAATAAAAAATTTCTACATATTTCCCATTAACATTCATATTATTAAAGCGTGGCATTTTACACATATGAAGAATATTAAAATTCAATTTCGAGCCTTCAATGCTTTCTGAAAGCAATCCAGTTAAAATTAAACTCCGGGTGCAGTGATTTTAAAAAGATAAGCTTATTGGAAATATTTGTGATGTTATCTGGATAAAGGGACCTTATTGTCGATGGCGCTTACGTCCCGCGGCGTCGTATTTGTACAGGAACATCGTTCATAACGCCGTAAGCGCCATCGAGAATAAGGTCCCTTTACCCAGGTAATGTCACATTTTGTTTATTCGCCCGTCCATTTGCTGAATAATACAAGTGGATGGACTCAATGTACAAGTTGAAGAATGAAAGCGTAAACATTTTTTTATAGCTTTTCATCACATTAGTTCGAAATAGTTAAGAACACAACGGTACGAGTATTGATTCCTCCTAACTTTTAAAAGCTACCTGAGGAGTTACAGCTATTTCATACAAACTAAGTAGTGAAATGAGCTTTAACATTTTATTTAGAGGTTTATAATACATATTTTAATAACATAATTTTCAATCCTGTCTGAATGCCGGATGAGTTTGTGCCTACGAGAACCTGTCAAAAATGTCATCGTAAGTATTTAAGAATTATTTTATTTCCATAAAATTTATTTTTCACTCCTTTGCAAGTATGATAAAATAAAATTGATGAAAAACATTGTGTACTTACCACGGGCGGAAGGATTACAAACTCGATTACAATTTTCTCGTTCGTAATCCAGGCCTTTATTATCCTGAAATGTATCTTTACTAAAATTCCAAGTAACATATTGCTTAGCTAATGTTATACCTACATAGGTACCAGGCGAGCATAAACAGCTACCAGTGTTATCGCTACTGGGCAAGCCTGCATACATAATGTCTGTACTAATGGCCTCTGGATTTACAGGACGTGTAGGTGTTGGCTATTAGGGTGTTCTTGTACAGTTGAATGTTCGAGAACTGGGCAACCAGTATACTTGAAGCCACGAAATATTTAAACAACTATTGAAGTAGGACCGCTTATCGGGCGCGCTTGACATTTTTTTAGAATTTGGCTATTGAACAGGGGTTAGTAGAACCAATAATCGTTTGTTATACCTACCAAAATTTCTTATACCTACTAACTATATTTCTTATAACTACTAGGTACTATAATAACTTTAGCTGACAGGTTTTGGGCAGCGTCAAACGAATTTGAACATTTGGAGATAGAAAGTTGATAGATTTAGAGACGCTTAAAATTGGTATAGTTTTTACACGATTTTACCATTTGATTTATTCTAAAATTTCACCATTTATACGGAAGTTCGCAAATTTCAGGCAATTTTTTACTCTAAACGTAGTACTATTGATAAAGACGCCTTTTGAGAACGGCGCGATAGACATTCTGGTTTCCTGAGGCGAACGCTCGCTAAGCTCGCTATCGAGACGAACTATCCAAGCTTTAAGTACCTCTTTGTTATTAGTTTATCGATGGCGTAGGCTTCATCGATTGCTCTCGACCCGGAATTGACAAGCGACAGATTGGAATAACAGTGCTTCAATCAATATTTGGTGTCACATGCATGCTGGTGACAGTGCTGACAAATGCTGATGTGAGGGCGCTGATTCTTCTGTTGAATTGAAACGCCTTTATGACGTATAGGTAGGCTATTCTACGTAATAATGGAATGTATATACTGCATACATACCGTAAAATAAGTCCGATCCGACTAAGCAATCTATATGCATTAGCAATTGAATTTCGCCTTAGATTAATCAAGCAATCCCTGCGACGGAAATCCAATTTCCAAAACTGAATTCAGACCCCCTTGACCTTACAATCACGGATGCTAATCTTCCCAGCGAGCTCAAGTGCAAGCCGAAGTTAGCTGACTTTAGGTCTGTGCGCAAACAGGCAAACATCCTGCAAGCCTGCACCTGACGAAGCTGGGATATTGATGCGGCTTACTGGCAAAATATACGTAGTATCTTTAGTAACAGTATAGGAAAGCATTTTTGAACATAATTTGATATAACCGATACTTTACATTTTAAGGATTTTATTTTAGTGATAATGCCTATCATTTCGGCGAAGACAGCTTGTTAAATTTTATGAAACAACACAAATGGTAATTGATTTATTCTAAAATTTCACCATTTATACGGAAGTTCGCAAATTTCAGGCAATTTTTTACTCTAAACGTAGTACTATTGATAAAGACGCCTTTTGAGAACGGCGCGATAGACATTCTGGTTTCCTGAGGCGAACGCTCGCTAAGCTCGCTATCGAGACGAACTATCCAAGCTTTAAGTACCTCTTTGTTATTAGTTTATCGATGGCGTAGGCTTCATCGATTGCTCTCGACCCGGAATTGACAAGCGACAGATTGGAATAACAGTGCTTCAATCAATATTTGGTGTCACATGCATGCTGGTGACAGTGCTGACAAATGCTGATGTGAGGGCGCTGATTCTTCTGTTGAATTGAAACGCCTTTATGACGTATAGGTAGGCTATTCTACGTAATAATGGAATGTATATACTGCATACATACCGTAAAATAAGTCCGATCCGACTAAGCAATCTATATGCATTAGCAATTGAATTTCGCCTTAGATTAATCAAGCAATCCCTGCAACGGAAATCCAATTTCCAAAACTGAATTCAGACCCCCTTGACCTTACAATCACGGATGCTAATCTTCCCAGCGAGCTCAAGTGCAAGCCGAAGTTAGCTGACTTTAGGTCTGTGCGCAAACAGGCAAACATCCTGCAAGCCTGCACCTGACGAAGCTGGGATATTGATGCGGCTTACTGGCAAAATATACGTAGTATCTTTAGTAACAGTATAGGAAAGCATTTTTGAACATAAAGTAATTTTTATTAAGCAGAAACGTCTGCTAACGATTCTAAACATTTTTATATTAAAGGAAAAAATGGAAAAATTTACGCTTCCGGCGGGACTTGAACCCGCACCATTTTTGCAATCCGTAGCTCAATTGGTAAGAGCATTGCACGGATTGCAAAAATGGTGCGGGTTCAAGTCCCACCGGAAGCGTAAATTTTTCCATTTTTTCCTTTAATATAAAAATTTTTGAACATAATTTGATATAACCGATACTTTACATTTTAAGGATTTTATTTTAGTGATAATGCCTATCATTTCGGCGAAGACAGCTTGTTAAATTTTATGAAACAACACAAAATATGTAACCATTACCTTTAACAACCTTCCATTAAGAACCTAGTTAACGAAAACAATAAACTATTCTTGCAGCAATGAGTTTTCACAACACAAGTGATTACAATGCGTGGCCATAAAACGAGCAGGAGCTTAGGCCAACTGCGTGACTCTGCACACATTTCGTTACAAAGAACCGAACTCGTGCATTCCTATAAATATGTCTAACGCTCTGCGAGCACGGAAAAAATTTCTTTTTGAAAAAACATAGTTACATGTGTAGCTTAAGTTCAAAATTGAGTGAATCCATTCTACTATAAGGTTGATTATCTTTCAGATCATATTATATTTTTTATATGTATATTCAAACTTACAGCAGAATGGATTTACCTAAGTTTAAAGTTAAGCGACACACTTTACCTTCAGGTAAAAAGTACAGTTTTTTTAAATAATATTTAGAAGGTGAAACCTACACTACGAGACCAATCTTGAAATCATGATCAAAAACAAACTACTGTAGAAAATACTAATACAGCATTTATATTCTGTATTTATGTCTAGGTTAACCAAATAAAAAGGTAAAAGTTACTCAAGATACATACATACACATCACATTACACACATAAACTCACGCATTAGTTCAGAAACGGGTAGGCAGAGCACATGAAACTGCTCAAGATTCAGCGCCACTTCTATGAGATACTTGTATGAATTTATATCGTAAAATTTAATATTTGCAGAAAGAGCTCTTATACTGTTTTTTTTTCTGAGACTACGACCACAGAATATATAATAGTACAAGTACAGAAGGCCCACTGCTTTGATGTTCACGAAATGCCGCCTTTTTAAATGCCTACAAAATTCTAACAAAGAAACGAGCCGCACGTGCGCAGCGTCGGATGATAGGGTTGCCTATGGATTAAAACGAATTAATTAGATAAAATGTTATACTATATATTCAAGTCTTGGGTACTTTCTAGTTATATATACAGTATTTATACAGGGTGTAAACCTAATACGGGCGAACCTCTTAACGGTGGTGAGTATAGGACATAAAAAATGGAATTAGATAACTTTTACTTAAAATTGAAATATTTTTTTATCCATACAAAATAATTCGGCCCGCAACGTAATGCAAACAGACTCGCGTTAACCGCTCGTTGACAGTTGTCATTGATTGTCATCGCAACCACGTTTACAGTACATTGCTGCTGGGAAATTTTTCAAAAATTCATTATGGGGTGAAAATTAAAAGTAACTCAAAACCACCTCTTAATTAATGATAACAATATTGAATTATATGCCTGGTTTCATTTATCGCCCTTATTAGGTTTACGCGCTGTATATTTTTGTTTAAGCCTTCAGCATCACAAGCCTTATTGGATTTTTCCGTGGGACTTAATCAATAAGATCTGTGTAAGATTGTCCTATTTTATTCATGATGTATAATTGTATATTTAACTAAGCATTATTAGCCATTCCACACGTGGACATCGCATATGAACCTTAAAAAAAACTCGCGACGTAATGTAACAATAGAAAGTGCGAACGTGCGTTCCGTGAGAACGCGCGCCACCCGTGATTAGGCCGCGAACTCGCGGCCGCCAGCATGTACTTGTAGCGCGGCGATAGAATCGCGGAGAGAGCCGCCCCTGCTACGACTCGGCCTTAAATAAGCTTTTGTAATAAAACTCCAGGTAAAAAAAATCCCAAGTTAATATTGCGCCCCGTTTCTGAGTAAACAAGAATATGGAAACACATATTTGATTAAATCAAACATTAGTACGTATGACATATTGAATACAAATAAGCTTTCGTAACGTAATAAATTACATCAATGTTTTGTACACGAAAAAAGTTTGGGTGTAGATAATGATAACGTAATATTTCAAGTTTATGATTTTGTAACAAAAGCTTATTTATGTGTCAAACGGTGTAACATGAAGATTATGGCTGGTCCAAGAGTCGGCTTTCATATTTTAATTTTGTTTATGTAAACAACCGAGAGGCCTACGCTTTTAACAATGGAGATAAAATGTGACGGTAGTTCGAATGGATTTGTTTAAATCAATTAACCTTTAATAGGGTCTTCATTTACATTTGTAAAGTTTCAGAAACAGTTTAAATAGTGGCATTTGACGTGTAAGTAACTCTTTGTGACTCTATTATTGGCCATCAAACAGATTTAATAAATAAAATGCACAGAACAAAAATAACTGTATTATGTAACAGCACGTTGCGCAGTTTAGGTTTTATTTTAAATAAACAATAGGTTTTGCCATTTACGTAACCTTCTCTATGCCACCCTGTATAAACTCATAATGCGATTCTAAACCAAAGCGCTGCCACTTTTTCTATACTAACCGCAATAATGGCGACTGAAGTCATATGGTTATCTCTTTCGTTTGTTCCGATCCAGTGCTATAAAAAGGGATGGCATGAACTTAACCGTCACTTGGTACTCCGGCTACTAGAGTAGCGTCGAAGCGAGTGCCAGCGTATTGAATAAAGATAAACCACTTTTTTTCTGAACGATTAAAGTTGCCTCTAATGGCTCTTTTTTACCTTTAAAATATGCGTGGCATTAAGGCCGCTACACATAATACATATCAATGACAATCAGTGACATAAAAGAAGCCGTTACCGTATGCTAAGTAGATATTATTTATGTAGTTCACGAACGAATGATAAAATAAATTCGTGAGTATCTAAACGCATGTTTCATCGCTGTCCACTTAATGGGAAGGCGTTTAGCATACATTATAACATTATTTCCTTTTACTATTAAGTTATCTTTTCTTTTGGTAATGTTATTTTGGGTTGCCTTTAAGTCTATAGAAAGGGGCACTCCTTTGTTAATAAAAAAGGATGTTGTGAGTTATCGAAACATAGAAAGAATATTTCGACAAATTGAGGAAAACTCTTATAAAATCACCAATACCATTTGACGGAAAATTCGGTTTTAATGGCATTTTCCTTTTAGAAACTACGTACTCCCAGAGAAATCTATCATTCATCGTCAGAACGAACGGTGTTCGTAATCAATCAATTTGTCATTTGAGCTTAAAATTTGTTTTTCTTTTTCAACAATAGGGATGTGAATGAATTGTCCTATGAATAGAGAATGGAACTAACGCCACAGGCGTTAATGTCCGCGTAAGCCGTTACATCCGCACACCCCTCTATGTTTATCATTCTTTTGGCTACGCGAGTGTATAGATGATTCTTATTATTGGGTAATCCAGCACAACTTGAGCTCTGGCTCAAACAAATACTATTTTAGCATCGGCATCCTATCACCGTTTTGGAAAATGTCGTCTCTGCGTGCGTAGCTGAATGCACAAACGCTCACGAAACGCTCGTAGGTATCTATCTCTCTCGCTCTTGCGTATTGGCGCGATACAGCCTAAGTACCTTTCGCGGCGTTTCGTTTTCGTTTCGCGTCGTAGAAATGCCATTCGGCTACGGGGCCTGCTCAGTTGCATCTACGTTGCGTCGAGCACTAGCTATAAAGTTGACTAGACACCGACGCTCGGGAGACGCTACATATGGAATACATACTGTTTTAATCTTTTACCACAATAGTTTCTTGGAAAATTTCGTATTTTTCATACTTCTGGAAATCTCGGTACCTACTTTTTTCACTAGGACTTAAATAGAGTGACACATTCGTATGTTTCCGTACAAAGACGATAGTAAAAGTTTTGCACTATTTCGGATTTGTAGATTGGCCCGTAGACCTCACACTGGTCCCTGTACATTTAAAACGCCCAAGATCTCCAAGCGTCTGGAATGTTCCGTTAAAATTAGCAACACAGGAAGTAATGGATCATAATGGGTTCGCGAATGATCGGTTACGGTGTGTGGGATCGATCTGTATCAGCCGTGACCTTAGATTTATGACATTGGGTATCAGAAAGTCCCCTCAATGAAGGGGACGGTGAAAATTAATTGGGGCGTGAGCAGCTCAGTCATTTGGATTTGACAATATTCACACATTTAGCTTATTTTAGGAATCTCATGCAATGGCGATGAATTCTAAATAATTATAGGTCTGCAATTAAAGCTACATTTTTATAACCTATGATTTTGGAAACCTACGGCCATAACTACTTGATCATCATCGACTTCATTACAAACAAATTTTTTTTTGGTTTCACAATAGCAACATAATCTATAATCTAATTTTAAAACATTAGCTAGATTAAGAATGTTCCGCATAGGTATTTTCGGTACAAAAAACTATGACGAGGCTAACTCTGTACCTACTGCACTTGGAATCACGAAGTGTGGTATTGTCATCATTAATAGCAAATATCTACAAAATTATATACACGAAATAACACAGGAAAGTTATAGACATTGTCTCTGTTACTCGCGCAGAAAAGTAAGTGAAGAATATCTCCACAAAGTACTGCAACATTTTACTACCCGTAAAGTCTATTTTGTTAACCAAACCAGCGTTTTCAATGCTCAACTCTAACCTTCCGCGAATTTTCCTTTTTACTGCGCACGCTTTGTTTCCGACTTCGCACACAATGCGCCATTTCTAATAACGTCGCTAACAAGCACGCTGGCTACAATGCACATTGTAACCTATAAGGAACACATTCTAGGAAAACCTACAAACGCAAAAACACGTATACCAAATAGACTCATCAGCGAAGAAAAAACCAAATGAATACCGATTTGAATTCCTGCCCTTAAATACATTATTCAACCACTCTTGAAACAAACGACTCCATCCTTACGATAAAAAGTACAAAAACCCAGCGATAAAGTCTCACGCTTCACTTTTTACCCTCGAGATTTGAATTTTCAATTAAACCCATACAATTACGTATTGGTACTGCGATGAGCCTACCGTAATTACCTGCGGTGTTTTTTTACCGGTTTTCGGTCCCCATGTTGAAACCAGTTCCCGAGTGCGCCAAGAATGGGATTGCCAGGGTTGTGTTTCGAAATGTCGTTCAAAATAGGTACTTGGTGACATCGAATAGCTCAACATGTTATTCATATACTTTATCGTTTGTATAATAACACTCGTATTTTGTCTCAACAGAACTTATAGGGACGGATTGTCAAGAAACACCTCTTCATCTGCTAACAGTAGTAAAGAATCCACACTTAAGCGAAGAGGCACGGTAAAAAAAAAATTAAGAAAGTAAGAAAACTACAACTGCCAAAAAAATCTCAAGGTAACCTTATAAAGCTACCAACTGTCAAGAAAAATCCCACAATCTGGTAACACCAGACAAGAATCCACATTGAACGAAGACGCACGGTAAAAAATACTCCTTTCAACAAAAAGCAGCGTATGACAAAAAAAGCGCACAGCAATCATAAAAAGCTACACATGTCAAGAAAAATCCTTACGTCTGGTAACACCAGCAAAGAATCCACATTGAACCGAAGACGCACGGTAAAAAATGCACCTAAGAAAGCCACTGGCATTACAAACTCCCGGGTATCGCTTGAAGGCAGTAAATATTTGCCTGGTTAAGTTTGTGTACTCTTTTAAGATCTGTTTATCAAGGACAAATTTCGCAACCTTGGCTGTCTTTATTTACACTGTTTAAATACAGGATCATTATGGTCATTAGCTTAGCTGTTATTTTAACTTTGTTTTTGTAACTAACGGGTTAAGTTTTTTTTTTAAATTGTTGAAGTGAAACTTAATAATAATAATGCGACTTCCAACTGTGTTCCTCAGTGTTGCCAACTTGAATTATGAAAAACAACACATTACGAAGTTTCATTTCTTCCGCGCGGAGGGACTTCCTCCACGTACTTTGTTTTTCGATAGCAAAAAGCTGGTAAAATCCCTTTGAGCCTAAGCAATTTTGCAATGATTTGTAAAAGAACTTGAAGTGGTATCATTATAAAGTTTATTATAAACATTGTATTGATACACATTACCACACTTGCATCTATATCTGTAATAATGATACTAGTTAATACATTATATTTAATAGCAAAACAAAGAGAATCACATATTACACTAATAAAAGCGAGCATTTGCCTTTGTTTATCAATTTTGGCGCTGTTAATGCATTTGAAACCTCAATATCGAATTTCAATGGTTCTATCTTTATTCGTACATTTTCGCCTTTGGTCATTTAAACTATTTAACGGAGACCATAACAATAAATGCGGCGTTGATACCATTAAAGTTCCCATTTGTATCAATTTCAGCGTTATTAATGGTTTGATTCTAAAGCTCACTATCAACTTGTAGCACATTGTGCCTCCCCCATAGCTACCTGGTCCCGAACAATTACAGTAGATTTTTTGTCTAAAGGCAATTTTGTGCTGCGATTACGGCCGGAACTCACACACAAAGCACTGACATATCGTCGGGTATCGGTATCGCAGTTCCGACTAATAGCCCAATATTTATGTTTTTGGCCTATTGTACGTGCCATATCCGTTCTACCCGTTTGAAATGTAACAGATCCCTTCGGACGTGGAAGTTGCAACATTTCGTTTTCGTATTTCGTCCGTTCGTTCGGAGAAATTGTCGATTTTATCTTTGGCCTAATTTTATCTGATTTGATAATGGTTTCCAAGAAATTATGAAGTAAGCAATTGAAATAATGTATCACGACATCCTTATATTTTATTTGTGGAATTGGAAAAAAGATATATGTATTTTTACACTTCCGATAAAGCTAAGAAGCCAGTATTTGACACTATGACGTATGATATAGGAAGGTAGTCGATATAATCCAGATTTACGAAGGTTATTAAAGTAACTACCATACGATTAATGCCCACAACGAAGTAGATATTTCTGAGAACTTTTTTGTCAGTACCTTTATTTGCTAGGTATCTAAAAGCTGCAAAACACCGCTTCTAGAGATAACATTGTCTTTTGTCGGTCTTTGTTTAGCGTTTATTTATTTTAACTTTTTTGGCAAACTGTAAAGAACACGGTCGTGTTGCTTTTCCTACCTGTGAAATTAATTGTTTTACAGCTAGGTAATGTAAGTTTATTAGCGATAGGTAGGTATTTTTTCGCACGTGTATCGTACGACGTTTTTCAGTACAGATAGCCATCTGAAGTTTCGACGTGATACTGATAAGAAATGAACCACTCACTTTGCGCACTAATACGGAACGGACAAAAAGCACCATCTGTACTGAAATAGTAGTAGTTTACGGCCTCTGGGAGTTTTTTTTTAAAAGCTAAAGCTAAGTCAGCATTAGGAAGAAATAAGTCAGGCAAATACACAGTTTACAGAGGAAGCAGAAGATCACGTATACGAAGGAATGATGATTGATGAGCTGGAGCAAAAATGGAACAAGCGAAGTGGAGACCTTTGCCCAGTAGTAAGAAATTACACGCTCTCAACAATAAGAAAAATAAAGCGTCAGTCACAATCACAACTCCACACGTAACATAGGTACCAGTGTAAGCGACGTAAGGGCGTGCCCTCAGCGTAATATTCCGCCCTCTTAATCACTACCCAGCCGAATAATTAATAACACCTCAATTAAAATATCAACTCAACGCTTCCGCCCATACGAGTTCCCCGGGTACGAATTACTTATAAATAGGCACCAAATATGCGTAATGTGCATGTTAGAGATGGGCAACGGACTTTGCCGAATACGAATATTTGGCCGAACATTCGTTTCAGTTTTTTTTTTTTGGAAGCGCTGGAGGCCTAGCGGTAAGAGGGTGCGACTTACGATCCGGAGGTATCGGGTTCGAACCCCGGCTCGTACCAATAAGTATTTCGAAACTTATGTGCGAAATGTCATTTGATATTTGCCAGTCGCTTTTCGGCGAAGGAAAACATCGTGAGGAAACCGGACTAATTCCAATAAGGCCCAGTTACCCTTCGGGTTGGAAGGTCAGATGGCTAGAGAACTAGTGCCTACGCTAAATCTTGGGATTAGTTGTCAAAGTGGACCCCAGGCTCCCATGAGCCGTGACAAATGCCGGGATAACGCAAGGAGGATGATAATTCGTTTCAGATTTTACCGAACCGAGTAATTTGGTTGCATAACATTTTAAAGGCAGGTTGAGATTTAAAAGATCGTTAATGGCTACGGCTCCTAATGTGTCTATCATTAACTGGATAACTTAATTAAAACTGGAACTGGGTTTTTTTTATGTTTGCTTTGTTGAACTTTTATTTTAACGCATATTTATCTCATTTTGGTTGTTCCTTGAGATGCTGAAATAATATGATGTCATCAACGTACAGAACGTACTAGATTTGTTTATTTGATAAATCGGCCAGCAAAAAGTACCGAATTCCGAATACCTACTTACGGAATATTCGGTCCATCTCTAGTGCATATTTTTACCAGACTGACGAGTGATTTTCAAGTGTCCGACCTACGTGTTTTCCGGTTCAGGTATTGCAATATTTATTAATTTTCAACTTCAGATTTTAATATTAATTAAAAAAAAACATGGGTTACATAAATGTAAGGACTTAATATTTTTATTTATATCTCTGAAAGTGGAAAACAGGTACCTAAAAGGTTAAAATAGGAAAAATTTGCACACAAAAAAAAGGTTTGACGAGAGTGAGGAAAAGGTTAGGTAGTGGGACATTCTTTTTCCCAGTAGTAAGTAAAAGGTGAGATAAAAATCCCAGAAGTTAGGTACCATTTGGTGTTAATTATGAACTATAAACTAATAAAAAGCGAGATGCTTTGAAGTAGATATTTCATAGGCATTCCTATTTTTTAACCTTCCAAATATCAAGAGAGGAGGTTATCATCATCCTCCTCCTCGCGTTATCCCGGCATCTGCCACGGCTCGTGGGATCCTGGGGTCCGCTTTGACAACTAATTCCAAGATTTGGCGTAGGCAATAGTTTTACGAAAGCGACTGCCATCTGACCTTCCAAGCCGAAGGTTAACTAGGCCTTATTGAAATTAGTCCGGTTTCCTCACGATGTTTTTCCTTCACCGAAAAGCGACTGGCAAATAACAAATGACATTTCGCACATAAGTTCCGAAAAACTCATTGGTACGAGCTGGGGTTCAAATCCGCGACCTCCGGATCGAAAGTCGCAAGCTCTTACCGCTAGGCCACCAGCGCTTATCAATTTCAACTGCTCTATCGAGGTGTTTTAAGTACCGCTCTGTCTCGTCTCTTTTTGCTACAAGTCCAGCAATAATATCCTTTTCCCCTCACTAGCTCGGAAACACGTGTTTTGTCCTTTAATACCAGCGGGTAAAAGGGCCATTTTTTTCAAAGTTGTCCACCCCGTTTTTGGCTTGTCCCATACTTTTGATATAATATTTAGCGTATTTAAAGAGTCTAAACTAATGAAGACTATTTTTTATTCGAACCCAAATTTAGTTGACAGTAATTTACAATATTCATTTAAATTTTTATTATAATTATGTATTTGTTAAAAATTATAATGTGATAAAAAATGGGCAATTTTTTGCTGTCCCACGTCAAATATCGTTTTTGCTATGGATTTTATTCTATAACTAATTGTACTAAATATTGATGACGGCATAATTTGAAAAGATTGAGTTATACGCTATTATGTTATAAAATATTTCATGTTAATAAATAAACGTACTATTTAAAATTAACTATAATTTGCCGAGACGGAATCTGGTAATTGTGGAATTTTCCATTCCGAAACCGCAGAATGACTGTTAAAATTAAAAGAAAGTTCCTAACATTTGGTAGCATTTTATTCAGCTTGGCAAAATTAATTTAAAACTACTCAATACCGTCATCTTGCATTTGCCAGTTGCCGCCAAACACGCATCAAAGTAGCTCGTACTCAGGGGTAACATTTTCTCATTCCACCTCCCGAAACCAAATTTGCGGGTAAATACGTAATATGCAACCTTTTAACATCGATTCCTAAAACAAAGTACTAATATTGAAACCAAATAAGCCAATTAAAAACAAGATTTGTGATTATTTAATAAATAATTAAGTAAAATATCGCCGGAGGTAGCGTTCCGTTACTTCCGATCCGATACTAGATCGTTGGTTTCGTATAGGCGGAAAGAAAAACGTATCGGAATGGAAGTATAAAGCGGTATTCACGTGGTTTTAATGTGATGTTTTAGTTTCATTTGATTGCGGGAAATAAAAGAAAAACGTATGGGATTAAAACTAACTCATCTAAAATATGGTAATCAATCACGGATTACACACTCCGGTTGTTTTAGTCATTACTCGCGATATGTTTTGGAGGTCTTAGGTACCCACGTTCAAGTGTAGACGAGACCTTAGCTTTCATCCGTTACCCATACAGTCAGATCCGTTACTGTCCCATGTTTCAAATAGTTTTATTTGCAAAAATTAAATACAATTTGTTATTAAACTACGTTTCCGTTATTTTATATTGAAATAGTAACATTTAAACTATTGATTACAAGTGATGGCATCCTATAAACTTGTGAAACAGTATAGTAATCTTAAAAATTCTCCTCTATTTTGTACTGAAAGTAACGGAACGGATATATATATGGGTTTAAAAAAATAGTAGTCCGCATTTATGTGAAAATGAAAGTGTAATTTCTTCATTTGTTATTTTAGAATGAATAATAAAAATATTGTAAAATTCCCAAACCTTTTATATTTACATTATCTGCGATTAAATTTGGTTGCGGAACGGAACACTCGCTTCCCCTCAACTCAACAAAAACATATTTTTTTCATTAATTACTTAAAAGTCAAGTGAACCTTCTATATTTTATATAAATTTATTTATTAAAGAATCTATAAAAATAGCTTTTAATAAATTTCTATCGGTTTCATTTTCATATCAACTTTTTTCGGGGTGGACAACTTTGAATAAAATGGCCCAAAAACGCATTTTACCACTAGTGGATAAAGTAATTTGACCTTGAATAAAGTCAAATTAACTGCTTTAAAATTGATAAAAGTAGGTGAATCTAGTAATAAAGATGATTTACCACCTGTGGAACTACCAGAAGCAGTGATAAACGCATTTTTTGCGTTGTAGTTTCCTCGCTATAGTGATGGGAAAAGTTTTGTGTTACACTCGGGTCCAAATGTATTTTACTTCTTGTGTGTTAAAAAACTCGCAAGTTCAGGATTCTATTCTCGAACCACTCGCTTCGCTCGTGGTGCAACTATAGAATCCTTTCGCTTGCTCGTTTTTCAATTCCACACTCGGCGTTAAAATACAACTTTGCCCCCTTGTATAACAAATAACTATTCTTATTTATCTATTTCAATTGAATCGTTCCTTCATCCTTTCTCAACTTAAGTAACTAAGTAAAGCAACCGGACGTAGGTATAAAAGGGTGTTTCGCTAAGGGAATCTTTTTTCTCGACAGGTGCCAATGGCAATGGGAAATATATTATATCTAGGTACCTATATAAATATACGTGTACGACTCTTTTTATTTTTAATAACTTAGTATGTTCTGTTTTTTTTTATGTTTCGATCACATTCTGTTGTTATTTTTCCTGTAACGTTTTCACTTTCTTAACTGTTTGACCACGTTCTTGTATGTGATTTGTATTTCTTCTGTCTGTTACCCTCCGTGAATCTTTCTCACTTGGTGGTCTCATCGGAAGATCAGCGCTGGATGTCACCAGCAATACGCTGAGATGAGGCCATTTCGTGACACTTCATTCCTTTCTGTCTTGTTGTTATTATGTTTATTTGGTCTTGCCTGTGTTCACGAATAAATGTTTATTCTATTATATACCGGTACCTTATTCGCATCTTATAAATGTAGCTCAATTTTCATGAACACACTTTTATAAAGCAAAAAAGAATTTTAGATAAAATCTCTGTTCGACTTTGCATAAAAAGTTGGATGACAGTCTGAGACATTCATTCATTTCGTTTGTGATAACCAGACACCAGACATCGTGAGTTTTATAATAGGTAGGCCTACTTCCCTACTTTTGTGAGTTTTTGGCAGGTATTATGAAATTTAAGTAAATAAAGTAATAAATAATAATACCTAGTCTTTTTTACATAGGCTGGAGCTTTCAAAAGGGCGCAACTTTTTACATAGGTAAATAAGAATCCTGCTTGAAATCTAATAATACAAGGAATACCTACTTAATCTTGTTAGAACAACAGGTCATCCCAGATTCAAACTCAAAACCTTAATAAAATGCAAAGTACGGAAAATACCTGCACCGATTTCGAGACGACGAGACTTAAAGATTGATTAACTTTCCAATGAAGTCTTCAGTGGAACGTAAACGACTACTAATTTGCATCTCAGTTTATTCCGAACCGAGATCTTCATTTTGCGAGAACAAGTCGTTCTGCTAATTAACGCCTCAAGGAGCTAAAACAGGTTGTGCGATTTATCGTAAAACCCAATTTAGAGCCGGGAGGCACGCGATTACAATCTTCTCACGACAGGAAGGCGCGCAAACTCCTTCATCTCCAGGGAAATCACGCACGCAACAAACTTTATGGCAACACGTCCCGAGAAGCGATCCGCCCGCGGCCAAGACGCCGTACCACACACAGACTTATTCAAAAGAAATAGCACGCTGGCAGTGCCTCTACACGGCCTCATTCGATATTTAAAACACTCACTAGGAATACACACGTGCGACTTTAATTCCACTTTCACAGGACGACGCGAGAAGCACTGCCGCATCTACAGACACTGACCGTGGTTGAGTACGGCTGCAAGCTCAGGCGGATCCCGTCCTGCGCCAGCCGCTCCCGCAGCAGACGCTTCAGCTGAATCCGAGGGATCTTCACCAGCTCGGCCTTCCCCTCCTCGTACTCGTCCGCGTACTTTGCCGGCTCCACTACCGCAGAAGCCTGCTCCTTCCTGTTCTCCTCCTCGCATCTGCAGGAATCCCTGGCGGCAGCCGCCTCCTCCAAAGTGAAGTAAACAGCCGCCGCACCTTCCTCTCTCAAAGTTCTGACGGAGTGCAGCAAGCGTTGGCGATGGGTCGGATTCAGGACGCCGATGGCGTCCAGATCGGGCTCTCCGACCTGCTTGCATATTTCTAAGTCATCATAACCATTGTCTATAAAACTTTCCGCGTACTGGCCCAAGTGGAGCGATCGCAACCACTCGATCACGATGTTGCCGCTCGTGGACGAGGCCATCGCGTCAGGGCACGAGTCGCATCGGGGCGTGCTCGCGTCGCGGCGTTCGGCGAGAAACTGACGGCCACGCTTCCCTTCCCCCTTTCCCTTGGAGCCGCGGTCGCCGCCCCTATAGTCCTTCGTACTTTTGCTTTTTTGACATTTTGTAGCATAATCGTCCGACGAGGTGCGTCGTTCCACGTGACGCTATCCCTGTTTACATTTTTTCCATTCAGACGCGTTCAATTAGATTTAATTTGACATCAATTTGTAGAGCTCGGAATTGGTATTTACATTACATGATATTAATCACGTAAGCATATTAATTCTTAAACGGATGTGACAAAAAAAAATGTATGTATTAAAGTCAAAATAACTCTAACAGTGGGAGGTGGACGACGGAGTGATTTATTTGTGGTTTTATTCAAATAATAATACCCGAGGCGCCTCTAATATATTACTTTGAACTCTTTTGATTGGGTATGTGTATTTATAAACGCCAATTAAAGAAGTAATTAATCATTTTAATTTATTTTTTTACTCTCGATTAGGCACCAATTTCCTGTGGTCCGTGGCTAAGCTTTCTATTTGGGTATAGTTTGTTTTTATTTATTGGGGCTCAAGGACCCGGTATGCTGTAGAGTGAAGGTTCCCATTGAGTGGGGACACCTAGGGAGGGTGTAGCGAGAGGACGTGACGATAAATGCGTTATCTGCTAGGTAAGAAAGGGGATTTGAAAATCCTTTTACCACCATAGGACTGCTTTAGAATAGGCCACTGATGCGGCATAGATATAATAATGGAGTTTTTCGATTGCTTTTGTAAATACGTACCTAATTTTACACACTAAACCGGGACTTAATCGGGTACACTTAAATCTATGTTCGGCCAGGCGTTTCGAACGTGATGTTACGTGTGCGTGCCTACATTACAGAGCCTGCCTTGCACCTGATGCGTAAAGTCATGTTCAAAATAATTTAGGACAAAATAGGTATATTTATTAGATGCGTCATTGTCATACCAAGAACAGTATAGGTGAAAAACTTAAGAAAGTCACCTGTTGTATGTGTGAGTGACGTGTTCGAATAGGCGTTTGTTTTGTTTGTGTTACTAATTTTAAATATGTGTTCGTCACGTTACTCACACATACAACAGGTGACTTTCAAGTTTTTCACCTAAATTTTGATAGATAAACGCTCGTGCAAGGGTTAAGACCCCAAGAAGTTTGACGTTTAAAATAAAACTTTCGGGGCTTTCAAAATCGCTGTCAACCTGTGGTCCAAATCCATATAAAAATCTCGGGTTAACCCTCCATTTTCGGTGGTACAATTGAAAATAAAATTCGATAAAACTCACGTGGGAAGTAAACTTTTAAAATATACTTAATAATTTTTCATTTAGTTTAGGTTAAGTATCAACGTCAAAAGCTCGTGGCAGAGACTTTGTACCTGTTCTATCTCATTTCGGCGGCACTTGAACTTCGCACAATGGCCCGTCTTATGCGGGTAGTTTTCCTAATTAACCGCGCAGATAACGGGTTAAGCTGTTTATTTATAATTTTGTGGGACATTTCAGCTTTGAGATTTTACAGTTGTTTTGTTAGTTTTAGTTTATGTCATGCCAGAGTTGCCGGACATAATTTGTTTATTATGAATTGAAATAGATATCATATACGAAAGAAAAAATGACAAGGTCCACTGGTGGCCGAGCCGGGAATCGAACCCGGGTCTTCCGCTTACGCGGCTAACGTATTTACCACTAGACCACCCGCCCGCCGCCGCGCGTTGTTTATGTTTAGCTAAACTTTGTTTTACCAGATTAATTCGGATTTACATGTTTTGATCTATGATTAATCTGAATAGTCACTCAGAGTTTTGAATGATTCACGGTTATTTTCATTAGACTTATATTGACCGGAATATCGGGAGCTCGACAAAAATCAAAAAGGTAATCACGGTCTATATCCCGGTCAATATAAGTCTAGTCACTCAGAATTATAAATATTGGAATTATTGGAACATATTATTTGGGTTAACTTGTGGCGTAGGCGAGAGGCTGGCAACCTGTCACTGCAATGTCAGAATTTGGATTTCTTTCAACCCCTTTTTGCCAAGAGTGGCACTGAAACTTATTAGTTCATGTGCTCTGCCTACCCCTTTATGGGATACAGAGACGTGATTATATGTATATATGTATGTATGTATGTATGTATGTATGTATGTATGTATATTATTTGCATGTTCAGTTCACAAAATTTCTTCAAATAAATGTAGTTTTAATCCATTCAGAGTAGCATGAAAACTTGAAGAGGTGACAAACAGACAAAAATATTGTCCGAGTTGATTCCCAAATTTTGGCTTTTGCAGCAATAAATTCGCACCACATTACTGCTACTGTACGAGGGTCATGCCAAAAGAAATTAGATACTCAAAATTTACATACTTTATTCTTTATTACAGCTATTTATTTTTTCGAAGTATTCACCGTGAACACGTATACACGTTTTCATCCGTCTAAACCACTTAGAAAATACCGATGACCACTCTTCTTTAGACACCTCAGAAATTTCGTAATTATACGCAGCCAACGCATCTTCTTTGTTCTCAAATCGCCTTCCTTTTAATTTTTCTTTAATTTTAGGAAAAAGATAAAAATCACAGGGGGCTAGGTCAGGGGAATATGGGGGGTGGGGCAGAATAGTCACGTTTTTAAAGCTGAAATAGTCAAGTGTTCCAGCGGAAGTGTGCGGGGCAGCGTTGTCGTGGTGCCAGAGCAGGTGCCGGGTTCCTGACTTCGGCCGCTTGTCACACCAAGCTGACAGTACTCTTGGGGCACAAACTGTCACATACCATTCTGAATTAACTGTATTTTGATCTTCTAGCACTATTGTAGCAATATGTCCCGTCTTGCAGAAAAATGAGGCAACCATTTGTTTTTGTGTGCTTCGGGTTCGGCGACATTTTGTTGGCGTCGGCTCATCTTCAAAACACCATACTGTGGACTGTCGCTTTGTTTCGGGATCGTAGTTATATAGCCATGTTTCGTCACCTGTAAGTATATCATAATTATACGTTTTTGTTCTCGCCTGCGTCGAATTTATCTATCATAAATTTGCACCAATCCACGCGACGGTCTTTCTGTAAATCGGTGAGCTTGTGCGGCACCCATCTTGAACAACGCTTATGAAGAGACAGTTTACTATGAATTATAGTTTACAATGCTGCTGATCCAATGCCCAGTTCACGCTCGAGCTCTACATATGTAATTCGTCGGTTCGCAGTGTTCGCACGAATATTTTTTTTCACAGTCTTTACATTTTCTTCAGTGACTGCGGTTGGCGGCCGTCCGGTCTTCGCCTCATCTTCAAAGCTCTCCCGTCCTCTTTTAAATTCAGCAAACCAATTGACAACAGTTGCACGTGAACACGCAGACTCTCCAAAAGTCGAGACTAAAAGTTCAAAACACTCTTGAGGTGTTAAACCTTTTTTGAAGTCATAATATAACACGAAAATCACGTCGAGTAAGCTCCATTGTTGCGGAAAATTCCCGCCAAAATTATTTAAAAAAAAATTATTAAAAAAAGGAATGCTAAGAATTTCCAAGTGTTCCATTTTTAAATTTATAAGCAGATAATCTACCTTTACATTGGTGTATAACTGGCCAGTATCAATCAAATGACCATGGAGTATCTAACTTCTTTTGGCATGACCCTCGTATTTAGTTTAAATTCAAACGGAACCTTAGGATGTTTCATATGTGGCCCTGTATTTTCGTTGTCGCATTCGCTATCATCAAATTATAGCAACTTGTTACAAATACACAAAATGCATACTCAATCCTACACAATATGAGATTTAGAAAATGTGCGAGTCTTACCATCGCATAAACCGCTTCTAGCGTAGGTATTGTAGGTAACTTTATCCAAATAATTGTACTGCCGCAATCGTCAAAATCGACGTGATTTTTACGGCTGCAATGCCATGCTGCATTACTGCGACCACAGAACTGTATAGTTCTGTGACTGCGACAGAACTGAAACATAACCTTATGTAGGTAATAAATTAGTTTTCTGAGAAGCATCATCAGATTATAACATCGCTACGAATGCACAAAATTCAGACTCCTACAGAATATGAGTTGCAGTCGGAACTCGGAACCCAAATTGAATTACATGATAAGCGGAGAGGTTATCACTATCCCGTGCAGGTACGCTAGATTAGACTGACCTACTTGTGGGTCTGGAAGAGACGGAATAATGGCAGTAACTATGAATAGGAACTAGAGGATTAATTAAATGATCACGTAACCAAGGAATTAGAATAACTAGACTAAAAAAGCTTTGAGGATTCATTCATAATTTCTTCATGAAATTTCGCAGCTCACTGTACATTTGAAACTATAGCTAGAATGTCTCTTGAGTCATTTATATTTATATAAAAAGATGCAAATAGACAGACAAACGCTCTTTTTGTAATAGCCCGATCATTTTAGACAGTTTTATAATAGGTAGAATGTAGATACTCTGTGGTAAACAAGCATGCTGCCCCCGTGATTGTAAGCCGATCTCCGTAGCCACAACTCCAGATTAGTGCAAAAGTGCATTTTCCAAAATGGCGGCACTTCCAGTCGCTGTTGGGAATCAATTGAATTTCCACCGGAGATAGCGGGCCCGTGAAATTGTGCTAGTCCGCTCTAATAATCCTGCCATCACGTTAATGCACTGTATCGTATGAATATTTGGCCTAAAACCTATTTAGTTCTTGATCATAGATGAAACTACATGAAGTATTAGGTTCCAACAAATTTAAAAGTGGAAAAGCACTGCCTTGGGTGAGATTTGATCTCACGACCCGTATTGATCACCATGAGTAAAAATGTCTGTTATATTATCAATTTATCAATACTCAGTTCAGTTAACGTCGTAACTATAGCGCCTTCTGTGAAAGAAGGACTATTTACAGTTTGGAAATGTATGTAAGTCTGTATGATGCGACGGTCAAAATAAAAAAGTAGGTAAATAAAAAGATGAAGTGTTAATACAATTTTCAAGGCATCATGTATACAAATATAGTACAAATACATATAGTTATTTAGTTAAGTATTAGATTTAAGTTTATTGGTTGAGGACTCAGAGGACTGAAAATCAGCGGTCTCGCTGAGTCTCATCCACTTTACTGCACACACATCTGTAATTTTACTTACTAACTTTTTATACATTTCCATTTCGTGCTGTGTTGGTAAATAAATATCTTTTTATTTAAATGGATCCCAAACGCGGCAATGCCTGTGACTTGTGAAATTTATCTTGACTACACTTGGACGCCCCTTGGTTTGAATTGTCATGCTATTACAGGCCCTGTAGCCGAATGGCATTTCTCCAACGCGAAACAAAATCGAAACGCCGCAGAAAAGTAGTCTGGCTCTATCGCGCCCATACGCAAGAGCGATAGAGATAGATAGCTACGAAAGAGATATTATCATGAGCGTTTCGTGAGCGTTTGTGCATTCGGCTACGCATACATGTTAGATTTGGAAAATTTGCGCGTATCGTGAATGTCATAATAATAATCCTAGCTGCGAGAAGAAAACTGTCAAAAATAATCACAAGGTAGAAACTTCGTTAGTAAGTTTTAAATAAAGTTTGCTATTGATTTTTACTGCGTTGGCGACTTTCACTGCGGCCCGTGCCATCCAAGCCATCGGCTTAATAAAGACAAAAACTTCTCAGTCAACTTATTCTTAACTTTGTGACTGTTTAATTTAAGGGATTGCATTTGAAATACTTCTGGGCGAGCTCACTCCATCGTAGGCCACGTCTTTGCCTTTGGCTAGTCTGTGGCCAAGAGTAAGCCCATTTATAATAAATAATAATAAATATCATAGTTTACAATTCTTCTTACACTATTCTACCTTAGGCGAGCAGTACCTACATGCAACATGCTTGCCTTTTCTATAGGTACGATTCCTTTACAGGAGTACAGTATATGCCGATGTAGCTCTGAGAGATAGGTGCTGCCATCTACATACAACTTTGAGAACAAATCAATTATGATTGCCGCGTTGTCTATAACATCATCCCAATAGCTCCGTACGTCAAAATACTTGTACAATCGCCATCAGATATATTGAGCTCAAAAATATCTACTCGCACTCAAAAGCGTAAACTATAGAAGTGTGTATCGATATTTATGACCACCTTGAATGCTCCAATGTATCTGGCGACTGCCTTTATTTCCCAGCAGCCGCGCCTCGCAGAGATAACACAAGTGGTTTCACGATAAGAAACCTTCACAAGTGTATTAGCCGGTCCTTGTTCCGTTTTCTTTCATATCAGTTTATCGGGATATCCTGCTTTCCCTATTAGCTTGGGGAAACTTGATCTTATAACTTAAGGAATCTTTAATATTTATTAGGGAAAATAGGCACGATGGAACAAGCTTCACTTTTTATCTGATCAATGATACCTTGATAGACTCATGTCCCATATAGCTGGCATGTAATTTGTTATATATATATGTATTTGTATGTTTATGTATTGTATTTTATTTTTATGTGTGTAGTATATTGTTTTGCGTAGTATAGTTTGTGCTAGATTTCTTCTAAGTCTACATTTAGTACACCTACTTACAAGGTTAAATTTTATTATTCTCCACTACCTAGGTTGTCTGGAAGAGATCGCTCTTTAGCGATAAGACCGCCTCTAGTTTTACCTCTTAAGTTGTTGTGTATACTTACTATATTGTTTCCTGTATTGAGGTGTGCAATAATAGTTATTTGTTATACAAGGGGGCAAAGTTGTATTTTAACGCCGAGTGTGGAATTGAAAAACGAGCAAGTGAAAGGATTCTATAGTTGAACCACGAGCGAAGCGAGTGGTTCGAGAATAGAATCCTGAACTTGCGAGTATTTTAACACACGAGAAGTAAAATACATTTGCACCCGAGTGTAACACAAAACTTTTCTCCTCACTATAGCGAGGAAACTACAACGCAAAAAATGCATTTATCACTGCTTCCAGTAGTTCCACAGGTGGTAAATCATCTTTGTTACTAGATTCAAATACTTTTATCAATTTTACATCAGTTAATTTGACTTTATTCAAGGTCAAATTACTTTACCCACTCGTGGATAAAATGCGTTTTTACCCGCTGGTATTAAAGGACAAAACACGTGTTTCCGAGCTAGTGAGGGGAAAAGAGTATTTGTATTGTATTGTATTATATTGTTTCTTAAGAGACATGCGTTAGGTACTTATTTGCAGATCCAATAGTAAATACCTACATAAGTAGGTTCGGAAGCACTGGTGGCCACAGTAAGATCGTGCCACTTTCAATATGGAGGTCGCGGGTTCAAATCCCAGTTCGTAACAATATTTTTTTCGAAACTTATGTGCGAAATGTCATTTGATATTTGCCAGTCGCTTTTCGGTAAAGGGAAATGTCGCGAGGAAACCGGACTAATCTCAATAAGGTTTGGAAGGCCAGATAACAGTCGCTTTCGTAACATTTGTAAAAATATTGGGATTACTTTTCAAAGCGAATCCCTAGCTCCCATGAACCGTGATAATGATAACGCAAGGAGGATGACGATGAACATCGTCCGATACATGTGCGAATACGGAGTTCGATTACGAAGTTATTGTGTCGATTTTCCGTCCTTTTGAAGTCATTATATTTACGAAAAATAATGCTTCAAATCACACACTCGGTTGATCCGAATGAGGCCAACATGTCACCAAAGATCAACTAAACAGCAAATCCGCGAGACGACATCAACAAATCTTACAGTAACTATCTTGAATCGTAGTATATTTCGTTTTACGTCCAATTTCCATACGCACTGGGCGTGAAAAAGTTAATGGGGCACAATATTGCAGAGCCGACCGCCGAAACCATTTTAAAAGAATTGTAAGTTCCCCCAGATTGGACCGAGGAGGATATTATAGAGCCACGGAATATGTTAGCCAATTTTAGTGCTTTCCCTGCACTATACGTAAGTTTAATACCGTATTTTAAAAAATATATTAGGTAGCTCACAAAAGCTGCACTGTAAGTTGCACTTACACTTACATAGCTACTATCAGCTGCAAAAGTGCATGGCCGAATTATGTATATCCTGTGTCATATTTGTGTTTCGTACAATAAAGAGTTTATACTTACATACATACATACATACATATGAATGAATTCATTGATAAATTCGCCATTGACTTTGCAGCTGATAGTACCTACGAATACTTACCTGTAAGAATGTGGCGGCAAAATTCTTAGCCGCGGAAAAGGCCCTCGAACTCGATATCCTTAGGAAGGTCGAGATTTTTTACATTATATACCGTCAAGTTAGGTAAATATACCCTAATATTCAAGTAAATATTTTATTACATGGCAAAATTAAAGATCGCTATTACTTAAACATAAAGAAAGAAGATAAAACTCTAAACGAATCGAAAAACTACGCGTAACTAAGGCTGTCACGTCACATCCGTCCACGGCGATAGTTACAAAGCCACAATCCCACAAAAGGGTTTACCAAAAAACCCCTTCACCATCAATTACGTCTCGCATCCGCCATCGAAACTTCATCACGCCACAAACGGCCGCTAAAATAATTTATTTCCCCGTTGATTTCTTGAAAAACCCTCATTCAGTCCTAATATATCCTTCCTAAAATCAGTGGTGCCCTCAGGATGTAGACAAATGCTCGTCCCGCACAGTCTTGACACTTTAGCCAGCGTAGAGCGAGTAATGACCCCGTCCCTTTCAACTATTTGTGTGTCCATTTGGGTCAATTGGACCTTCAAGAACTCTGCATGTTCGCGAGAGTTAAAAGCTTTTTTGCGCGGAGTATTGCTCGCTGAATGCCTATTGTTTGTTTGTCGCTAAATTGGTTAAGTAGTCCATTACGTTGAGACGATATTATGGCTGTTAAGAGTAGTGATGTGGTTATTTTGAGTGAATGTCCCGAATGGGAACATTCCTGGTAATTAGGCCGGAAATGTTTTTTTTTATGTGAGATTTGTTAAATAAATTGATCTCGATCGACGTATACGAGTATGCAGTGTACTTAGTACAAACTCTTCTTTCCTCAACAAGGTGAAGTGATTTTATTACGATGATAGAAAAATAAAGTAGGGCAAGGGTTAAAAAAATAAAGAATGCTATACCAATTTCAAATTTTTACCGGCATTTTTTTAGATTTTAGAAATACTTTCACCCGCATTCCTAAACAGCAAATGGAAAATACTCGTTGATTAATAAACACTTGGGCACAGAATTTGGAACTTAAAATAATTACCTAGAAATTCAAAATTTCTGATAAGGAATTCCTTTTTGCCCATAACAAATAATATAGTCAATACACTTAAATCATAATCATACTCAATACACAACACATTCGAAATACAAAATAATATTTATAAAAAAATACAAAGCGGACTCCCCCAGGCTCCAATGAGCCGCGGCGAATGCCGGGATAACGCAAGGAGGATGATGAGTTATAAAAATGACACAAAAACAATTTCTGCAATATTGTTAGGTGGTAAATATTTCCTAGTCTACGCAACATTTGCGAGAATGTTATCATTTTCTGGACATCACTTTGACCATGCACGAAAATGTTGAGTGGTCCGAACCGCACCCAAGACGGTCTGCTGACATGGCCGAAGGTAATTGGCTTAAAGTAAAGGCCGGCAAAAGGCTCGCGCCAGGAATTTATGTTATCAGACTAGCAATATTGTGATTTAAGGGACGCCTGAAGATTTGGCAGTTTGAGAGCAAGCCTATGTAGAGGAAGCTTAAGACGCTACAGGAGTGAAAATGCTAAAATGGAAAGGCGCCCCTCTTTCAATTTGGGAATTTTAGTTAAAAAAACTAGTGTTATTAACTAGATTTATCGAAAAAAAATTATCCATTAAGAACAATTCAGTTAAAAGATATTGCGAAAAAATCTTTAAAATTGAGGTTCCGCTCTCGACTGTTTCCTCCTTCAGAATTTAATCAATCGTAACGAAATTTGAGAATCTGAACAACAATGATCTGTGTCGGAACGTTTAGTTTTTTTTTTGGCTTTGTTACCAATCTTGAGTATCACACCTTTTTTGCGCCATAATCAAAAAGGCCGCTTTTGGAAATTTTTGATTGGCGTCTTTAAAAATAAAAATATCAAAAAAATCAAAACGGTCCGACACAGATAAAAAAAATAATAATCTGTGTTCAGAAAATCATTGCTCTATCTTCAAAAACCAGGAAGGAAATAGTCAAGAGCGTTTGTATGGAGAATTGACTCTTCAGATAGAACTGGTATCCAGTCCTTAGACCCTAGAATCTTAAGCGCGGGTATTGTAGTTCATAATCCTGAATGATTTTCTTTGGTAATAGGTACAGGTAAGTCACAGTAGCTTTGTTACTTTAATAATAAACATCAGATTTTAGACTCCCTTCGTGAATAATTTTATTATTGCTAAAATGTAACTAGATAAAATTAAACTAATTATGTTATTAGCTTATCTTTCTGATTAAATAAAATAATTTACCGACTGTTTATCCAAAATTGGGTTTCCATCATTGTTTATCCTCCTATTACTCAATTCTTCGAAAAAGGGAAATTAACCTACTGTACAAATATTATAGGGTGGAACTTGCGAGAAATTAAGGAATAAGTAATTTGGAAACGTAATGGGTAAAGAAACATGATTTTCACGAAGTTGAAACAAAACCCTTTAAGAAGCATCCCACATTAGTGTTTCTCTCGGGGTCTAAGTCTATGGATGTTGCTTGCTTGACACATCGTTGGCGCAACTGCGGCGTAGCGACCCTTGAAAGACGCCACTGTGGGTTACCCCTAAGTTACCAACCTCCTGGAAGTCCTGGAGTCCTGGCGTGTCTTTAGGCGGTAGTGTGAGGTGAACACGAAACTTGGAGTTCTAGAGTATAGAACAAGTACAGTCATCAACATCATCCATAGGATGAAATAATGCCCCAAAAATATTTGACATCCTGAATATCTTTTCTAAATAGACACAAATATACATATAGTTTCGTGTCTGAAATGTCAGTCTAATTATTTTTTCTATGTATAGAAAACACCTTTTTAGGGTTCTGTAGTCAACTAGGAACCCTTATAGTTTCGCCATGTCTGTCTGTCCGTCCGTCCGTCCGTCCATCCGTCCGTCCGTCCGTCCGTCCGTCCGTCCGTCCGTCCGTCCGTCCGTCCGTCCGTCCGTCCGTCCGCGGATAATCTCAGTAACCGTTAGCACTAGAAAGCTGAAATTTGGTACCAATATGTATATCAATCACGCCGACAAAGTGCAAAAATAAAAAATGGGAAAAAATGTTTTATTAGGGTACCCCCCATACATAGTGGGGGCAGATTTTTTTTTTTCATTCGAACCCCAACGTGTGATATATTGTTGGATAGGTATTTAAAAATTAATAAGGGTTTACTAAGATCGTTTTTTGATAATATTAATATTTTCGGAAATAATCGCTCCTAAAGGAAAAAAAAGTGCGTCCCCCCCCCTCTAACTTTTGAACCATATGTTCAAAAAATATGAAAAAAATCACAAAAGTAGAACTTTATAAAGACTTTCTAGGAAAATTGTTTTGAACTTGATAGGTTCAGTAGTTTTTGAGAAAAATACGGAAAACTACGGAACCCTACACTGAGCGTGGCCCGACACGCTCTTGGCCGGTTTTTTTAATTAAGCGGTTACAGAATGGAAGTTACATCTGAAACGATATTTGATCCGCTAATTTTGATGCTGACTGTATTACATAATGCATTAAAACAAAAAATGTGAAAACATGTGTAGGTATGTATACCAAATCACCCTTCAGCAACCAATAAATACGAAGCACGAATATTTGTTTACCCAAATATATTGGTTTCATTATTTACTTTCTGTTTCATATTCATGTAACAAGTTAGTTCCGAATCCGATGATTAAATTCCGACGAACACACCTTTAAAGTTACTTGAGCAAACATTCGCTACCCGCGAAAGCAAATTGCCAAAACAAATTGTATGTAAAGTTTGGAGTTGGCATCAAGTTCGATACAAGTTCCTTAATAAATTGTTGACTTCACATCCATACGCGTAGTAAACGGAATTCAGTGTCAGTAGCGCCATCTATCGGCGCGATCACAAAACTGCTTCGTACTTTGATTTTTGATTCAACTCATAACAACTAAATATGTAGGTCCGCCATGAATTTTTGCAGCTCACTACACCTGTCACATTATTCGGTGCAGTCACTTTATACATACTTTTAACTTACACGACGTTGACGTACAAAAGAATAACTCTCTGAAAACTTACAGTGTTCATGCAACGAAGCAAAGATCTTGATAGTTTTAAGATTAGGTTTGAAAACTGAAAAGTTAAGTATAACGGCTTAAAGTTTAAAGCCTGGATTAGACGGATATCCTGTGTCATAAGGGGTGGTTCAAGTCAGCCATTTAATTTAATACTGAGTTTCTTAGCCGGGGTTTTACCGGAAGGAGTGGTTAAAAAGTAAATGAGATCATCGATAATTGCAACGAAATTTCGTGGATATCAGGGTACGACACTTTTTGACGAAAAATATATACTTAGCATGGAGTTGAGTTTTAAGTTCAGATATTGTTTAATTATTTATTTACATGAACATATTTACATAATTATATAAGAAACTAAGACCTTAAAAGCTAGCTAATGTGTAAAATAGGCCCTTGAGGCATTGTAGAATTTGTAGATAGATAGATAGATAGAATACTCTTTATTGGCACACCTCAGAAAAAGATACAGTGGAGACAAAACAAATTGCATCAAGAAACAACACCAATTGCATTTGTTGCATTGTACCAAGAATACTGGCGACATTTCCTCGCTGTATCGCAATGCTGATACGTTGTGCGAGGAAGTCGCCAGCTCTGAGATAGTTTTAATTTTCTTTATGTTTTTAATGTCAGGTCAGGTCCAGGTACTGGTATGGTACCTATATATATACCTAAATATAACTACATAGTATAAGGAACTACTGTGTACTTCAAGTTCTTATTTACTAAATTATGTTCAAGTTCTTATTTACTAAATTATGTTTCAACTCCTTACATGTTTATATTTGTAATAAAATTTAAGTTTGCGTCACCAAAATCCTAAAGCATCATACCTTTAATATAAGGTAAGTTTACCCATAAACCCACGCAATGTGACCTTCCCGTACGTCCAAGTTTTAATCGCCGTAATGAAACACACACACTTTTCGCTAAATTGGGTTAAATGAGGGCTTTTAAAGGTCATGGATCCTCTTTAGTTTAAGAGGACATTCTGTAATATACGGTTGAAACTCTAAAGTATAAACTCTTTCTTTCTCGTTACTCCTTCCTTGGTGAAAATTAAGTATTACGTGACTCATTAAAATAAGTTTAAGCGTAGGTAATTAAATCACGCAATAATGTAACGATTTTGATTATCTAGTTGAATGAGAATGAATGAATGAATGAGACTTTATTCGAAACACATTTACAACAACATCAAAGTAGGCTTAAATGTAGGAAAATAAATGAAGTTACAGTGCTGAGGGTGGTTTCGGAAAAGGATAACACTCAGCATTTGTCGCACCACATTAGTAGTGTTACGACGCTGATTTTTCATCAGTGTACCCATTGACACTTAGAACAAACACAAAACGTAAAAAGCAGAGCAAAACAGAAACAGAACACATTATAATGTACAGTTGATAGTTGTATGAAAACTGATATATATACATATTTATATATAGTATTACTAATAATTACTCATACAATATTTACATATATAGTTAAATAATATAATACATATATACATAGTTCTAGACCCCCCGTTGTTTAGACATGCCATAGTCATAACTATGATAGTCCTAGTATAAGCCTAATATAGCAACCCCGCAAAAGCCTAATATAGCAATGGCTATGCTAAATCTGCGGCGAAATGCTCCACATGTTACAAAAACAATGTTTTTCGCACCGTTTACTGTTTCCGAACTGCTTACAATTATTAAAAGAATTAAACCTAAAGGTACGCGGGATATATATGAGCTATTACCTACATATGTTTTGCGCCAGCTTCCTTACAACTTTCTGCATGCGTTGTGCCATCAGTTTAACAAATCTGCGTGTAAAGGCGAATACCCTATTTCTCTCAAGACAATAAAGGTAACGCCGGTATACAAGGGAAAAGGTTCTAAAAAAGAACAAAAATCATACAGGCCTATATCCATTGTCCCGGCTATATCAAAAATGTTTGAGATGGGGCTATGTGACCGACTGATAAGATTCCTAACCATCAACGGTGCGCTCTGTAAGCAGCAGCACGCTTACCAAGCAGGTAAGTCCACGACCGGTGCTGCTCGCCTTATGAAGCGAACCGTGTTCGAGCACCTCGAAGGTAGGAAACACGTAGCTGCTGTGTTCTTCGATTTGTCACGTGCATTCGATTTGGTCGACCATGGCCTCATAGCAAACAAACTTGAACATTATGGCGTACGTGGGATAGTACTTAAGTTGCTCAATTCCTTCTTGTGTGACAGGCAGCAGTCGACGGACGTGAATAACAAGAAGTCGACTCTCGTCCCCATAGGTGACAGGTCTGTACCGCAAGGGTCAAATATTGGAAATAATATCTTTCTAATCCTGATGAATGATTTTCCATTTCTCTCGCCTATAGTAGACTTCGTGATGTATGCGGATGATATCTGTGCAATCATAAATGCTGATAGCAGAGACCAACTGCTGATCAACGTGCGCAATATTATTTGTAGCCTCTCGGAATGGTTCACATTTAATGGAATGGTCCTGAATCTAGAAAAAACGAGCCTAGTGGAGTTTAATTTAAGGCAAAGTTACAAACCTGCTGACACCGATTCAGTGCTTGTGGGGAATATTACAATCCCCATTGTAGAGCATGCCCAATTTTTAGGTTTCACTTTTGATTGTAGTCTAAAGTGGCAACTTCATATTGATAGGATATGTAAAAAACTCAATTCTGCCTATTATATAATTTCTAGACTAATGCCCATACTGTCAAAGGAAAATCTATTAATTGCTTATAATGCGTATTGTTATTCCGTATTAACATATGGCGTGGATCTATGGGGGTTGGCGGCTGACAGAGACCGTCCATTTATCATACAAAAAAAAATAATTCGAAAAATGGCACGTGTCGCTCCAGAGACACCAGCTCAGCAACTATTCATAGATCTAAAAATATTAACACTACCATCTATTTTCATTTTAGAGGTTGCTAAGTACGTTCGGCAGAATCTTGAGTCCTTTACACGGAAAAAATGGAAAAGTGATCGATATCATGAGAGCAGACAACACGACCTGGACGTGCCAAGCTGTCGTCTAGCGAAAACTGCAAATAGTTTGCATGTACTAGGTCCCAAGCTATATAACAAAATTCCTGTCAACATCAAAAATACGAACACATATTTAGGCTTCACTCTAAAACTAAAATCATTTTTGTTGCAGAAGGCCTACTATTCCGTTTCTGAATATATGACCGAATGAAATAAAATTATATACCTACTATGCAATTAATATCATAAATTATCATAATATAATACGAATAAAATAGAATTATATGTCACTTTTTGTAAATAATAATTATAATATTTAATTCCAATGAGAAAATGTACAATAAATTAAATTATACTTAAACTAGATAAATATTTTTGTAAATTGTATATAAATATGTGAATGTAAAACCTGACAATGTATAATCAATACTGAATAAAGAATATGAATATGAATATGAATGAATATAATGAAAATCTTCTCATAGTTCTCATAACCTTACTCGCAAGTAAGTATGATATAAGAGAGTAAAAATAACTGGTTAAACTTTTATACACTTAGGCATGTATTTTAAGAGATTTCAAATAAAAGTCTTGAAGGACAGGTATTGATTTAAAATTAAACCAACATTGCTTTCAAACAAATTAGTGGGCCCTCTTAAGTTTGTCAGTATCTCCAAAGAATAATTTTTATAGTAAGTATATTTATTTATTATCTACACCAGTAATTTTACACTATATCGACGATCTTACGCGGAACAACAAGGTAAGTCAAAGGCTTGGATTTATTCTGCAAACGATAGCATAGCAGTTAGGGCCCGGATCGACGGGATTTGGCCGAAAATTGGCCAAATGAAGGCTCAATGGACGTGTCACGGCGAGTCGCCGGGCACATTTGTCTGTGTCCGGGATTGTCCGCATTGCCGTACGATAGGGATG
This sequence comes from Leguminivora glycinivorella, assembly GCF_023078275.1. Classification (NCBI taxonomy): domain Eukaryota; kingdom Metazoa; phylum Arthropoda; class Insecta; order Lepidoptera; family Tortricidae; genus Leguminivora; species Leguminivora glycinivorella. The sequence goes on from NC_062973.1 coordinate 19,814,766, forward strand.
GGGGAATTTTATATAATTATTAGTGTATTATTAATACACAGTTTTTTGCAAATGCAAAAATGTCATTTTTGGCACAAGCTTTTATCGCCGACTGTACCTTTGTTTCAACAGTCATCTACTGCTCTCCGAGACATTTCTAAAAACCCCTTACTCGATGGGATACGACGTTTCATGACAGAGTTCCTATGACCACCTTTCTGCTCCACCATCAAATCAGTTACATGATACCATAATATTGCATTGTCACGTGATTTATATATGCGTGCACAGCTTAATCGGAAACCGGGAAGTGCGTCAAATTTAGCTTCTACGTTTTGACACACTAACATACTAACATGATTCGGTCAAACTGTGTTTTTTGAAAAAACAATTAAATCCAAATACATAATAAGAAATACGGTTTGATACCTTATAGGGTAAGGTGCTTTGCGCACACTAGCGTCCTCTGCCCCCCACCTGACGCAACCCCCCTTTTACCCTAAAATATGTCCCAAAATTCAGTTTTTTTACATTTTTGGGGAAAGTATACATTTTAGAAAAAAAATTGTCAATAAAAGAAATAATGCTCATGAAATTCCCAATAAAAAAGGTTATATAATATTTTTTGATATCATGCACTATTTTCATGTTATATATTTCATTGTGTAACAAACTTAGATGATGAACTAGCTCTGCAGAATGCGTACGTAAATGCATGCTGTTCCTTTAAAAACATAAAAATCACTATATGTATGCCTTTCAGATTTGAGGAGTTCCCTCGATTTCTCCAGGATCCATCATCAGAACTGGGTTCTGATAAAAATGAGACCAATCTGTATGCATATACATTCAATAAAAATAAAAAATCTAAATCGGTCCAGTAAACGGCGGAGATATCGTGGAACAAACATAAAAAAAATACAGAAGAATTCAGAACCACCTTCCTTGAGATTTAAGGGCGGCGGTTAAAAAGCGCAATTTACATTTCATTATTTGTTAGGAAACACCCAGTAGGTATAAGTAAGTATTGATAATAAGTTTAATAAGTATTAAACTTATTATCAAATTGCCCAACAATCACGTAGCAGTATCATAAATGCTCGGGCAATGTGATAAAAATGGCGTTCATGCAAACTTGTTAAACTTATTATCAAATTGCCCAACAATCACGTAGCAGTATCATAATGCCCGGGCAATGTGATAAAAAATGGCGTTCAGAAAAACCTGTTAAACTTATTATCAAATTGCCCGACGATTACGTTGCAGTATCATAATGACCGGGCAATGTGATAAAAAATGGCGTCTAGACAATCATTAATCACTTTGCCCAATATAGCTAGGCATTATTCATAATGCCCGGGCATTATACATAATGCCCTTATTAATCACTTGGTCCATAACATATATAAACGGCAAAGTTCTGAGTGCCTGACTGACTTAGCGCTAGCGTCGATATTTAATATTCTGCAACATCACTAGCGCGCCGACCTAGGGGTCAGCCCTGTTAGGTTTAGGTCATTCCCGTTAGGTCATCAGAGAGCTATCCTACTCTCGTCATTACTGGAGTGCATAAAAATTACAAACAGTTAGCGACTCCAGCCTTTGAGGCTGAGCAAATGTGGCCGATTGCGAGCGGCAAAGTTGGCCAAATGGATTGAGTTTTCGAGAGCCGAATTTAAAATGTTTTTTTGACTTGACCTGATTTATTCCCTGTGGTGCGATTTTGTAGGTGTGGGATAAAGGGCACTCTCTTTATAACGGGTAATTATTTTCTAAATATGTGTTTTAATTGCACTTGAAGAATACGAAGGAAACGTAATTTAAACAACGAAATCCTAAATGACATCCTCATTAAGAGTTTGTTTCTATTTAAATCTTTTTAACAAGTTTGTGGTAGGTAGGTTAGGTTAGGTATTTTCAAATAATACATACATACATACATACATACAATCACGCCTGTATCCCATAAAGGGGTAGGCAGAACACATGAAACTACTAAAGCTTCAGTGCCACTCTTGGCAAATAAGGGGTTGAAAGAAAACGAAACTGTGACATTGCAGTGACAGGTTGCCAGCCTCTCGCCTACGCCACAATTTAACCCGTATCCCACAGTCGCCTTCTACGACACCCACGGGAAGAAAGGGGGTGGTGAAATTCTTAACCCGTCACCACACAGGCAAATAATAAAGTATAAATAATGAAAGTTATCTCCGTCAATAATGTACAATTTTTTTTTCATGTTACAGCAAATATAAGTAAATCTAAAAAAAATAAAGAAGTACCTACTCAGTAGATTGTTAACTCTCATAAATCAATATGGGATCTCGCCCTTGTACAAAGTACAAAATTATGCGTCTGTGATAACAATGGCACTTTTTACATCGAAATCAGCGTCGTTCGAATCTCTTTGATGTTTCACAATCCCTTTCGTTGGCGCCGTTGGCGGGAGCCAGGAATATTATTATCGTCGCTTATCGATATATCATAAATAAACCAGTATAAGAGTGACCTCATACTAGTCTAGCCGATCGACTATCCTAGTCTACTCGACGCAACGCAGCGACTTTGCCGACGTTCGCTACAAAACAGCCTAAGTTTAAGCTCCATAGTTGTTGTCGAGTTGTAGTCCATAGTTGATGTGTTGTTGTTGTGTTTGATGACCGGTCTGGCCTAGCGGGTAGTGACACTAGTGACCCTGCCTGCTAAGCCGCGGTCTCGGGTTCGAGTCCCGGTAAGGGCATTTATTTGTGTGATGAACACAGATATTTGTTCCTGAGTCATGGATGTTTTCTATATATATAAGTATTTGTATCCATACTAAACTAATATTATAAATGGGAAAGTGTGTGTGTCTGTTTGTTTGTCCGTCTTTGACGTCGTCACGTCACGACAAATTGTCGTGATTTTTTAAGTGGAGATAGTTGAAGGGAGGGAGAGCGACATGGGCTACTTTTTGTCTCTTTCTGACGCGAGCGAAGCCGCGGGCGAATACTAGTATTATATATATCGTTGTCTGAGCACCCACAACACAAGCTTAGCCTTCTTGAGCTTACCGTGAGACTCAGTAAATATGTGTAAGAATGTCCTAAAATATTCCTTCCTTTTTAAAAGATTCCTTTTTTGGTGATCATTTCATATTATGTAAATTTAACTTATTTTAATTATAATGATACTATTTTCTATAATTTTTTGACGATCACAATATAGATTCTTATAAATTGACTTAAATGTAATTTGTACTGCAATTATGTTGTGAAATAATATATCTAATCTAATCTATTTATTTTATTTATTTATTTTAGAGAAATTCGTATGGTTTTATATCGTAGTACCTTATAACGAGGCTCATTTCCCTGAAAGGGCCATCACCCTGAACTTATTATAATATGCTCCTTCCTATTAATTTTGCCTGCATAGGACCAAGAGCTAATTTAAAAATTTCATATTTCCATACTTCTAGTCCCCCAGAGACTCAGCGCTTAGCAGCCGAAAGGAATCGCACCGGAGCCTATTCGAAGCACGTACTCTTATAATCATGTTCGAGTCCTAGCACAGTTTGATAAAGTCGACTCTCATACGAATGACGCGAGCTCTCTGAAAATAATGTTTAAAAATATGGAATTGTTATTCCTGTGACATGCTGCGCTTATTGAGCGTTTAATCTTTGTCTTTTTGTTATTTTCAATGGTTTGTTTACATTGTAGTTGAAGTAAATAATAGTAGTTTATACCTATTATTTACTGCAAATTTATCTCATTAACTACATGTAGTGTTGCAGCGCTAGTTTAGTAATTGTAAGAACCTTTTTTTAAGTATGTGATCGTGCTTTCGTATTAACTTTGTTTGTTTTAATATGTGTAGGTATGTGTGTACAGGAATGTGTAGTTTGTATTGTTGTCCCAGCTTTAGTTAATATTTTGGATAGCAGTTAAACGAAATACATAGTTTTCTAGCGAAAAGGAATACATATAACCAAACCAAAGGATCGATTCAGATTTTAGGACACGTCACATATGAGGATCCAGAGTAGAATCTAATCAAATTTAATTTAAATATTTTAGTTTTTTCTTTAATTTGAATGCCTTAATCATTTTCAAATTATGGAAGCTCAACTTATTGTCCATGAATCCTCTATATTTGTTGGTAAGCAATAAATAATGAGAAAGTCTACGTGTGTGCAGAAAACAGGAAATCAACTTACTCGTTCATACAAAATGCAAACGTACTCGGTGACTGTTGCCAAATTTAAATTAGTTATACCTACTGCGAAGGTTTTTGAAATTATTATACATATTTTCGAATTTCAAACGTAGAATTTACAATATTTACATGAATTAGTAATCCGTTTATATAGGTAGATACATACTCGTACTAGGTAGGTAATTATGTAAATTGTAAATTTCAGTCAAGTACCTAAATGTTAATCATTAAGATTATTATTAGTTTTGTAAAAAAAATAAGACACATTTTCTGTACATATTGTGTTTTTTTTTAAACTTCAAAGAGCCATAAATATGTACTGAAAAACATCGCACAATACACGTGCCAAGAGGAAATTCGTATCTCGTGTCGATTTGAAAGACTCCTATTTGAGTGTCATAATTTCTAGCGGTGACATGGTATCGTACGGAATTCAAAGTCACATCAAAAACGAGTACGAGAATTGTACTAAATTGTACCTACGCTAATTTAAAAAAAATGTACTAAAAGTATTTACAAATGATCAATATGTCACCGTTAGGAAGCATACTTTCTGGTGGGCGCTATCTATTTCACTATATGTATAACAATCCAGTTTTCAACTTTCTTGTGAATCAGAAAATATGTACGTTTTCTAATAAGCGTACATTTTAGTACAATGCTGGTACATTTTTTTGATGTGACTTTGGATTCCGTACGATACCTATACCATGTCACTGCTAGAAAGTATGATACCATATTTGATCGTTTTCATTTATTTATCGCCACTCTTTTCGAATATTCTCTTTTCCGCACTTGAATCGTTATATATATACTAATTCCACCGTAAAAGACACACGATAAACACATGAACAAATTGCACAAACATTTCATAGTACCTGAAGAGTCTGAATGTAATAGGAACATGATGCCTGAAAAGTCTGAATGAACATACGTTCAATGCATAACGCCAAAAGGGCTTATACATTTCTGTACCTTATTTTCAGGCTTTTACTACGTGTACTAGCTTACATCTTTCTTTAGGTATCAACTATCAAGCTCTCGCCAGCTCCTCTTTATAAACATATCTCTTTTTAACCGACTTCAAAAAAGGAGGAGGTTCTCAATTCGACTGAATGTTTTTTTTTTTTTTTTTTTTTTTTTTTTGTATGTTACTCGCTATCTCCGAGAATCGTGGGATCTTGGAGAAATCGAGGGAACTCTTCAAATGTTATAGGCACATGTAATGTTCTTAGTGTATTTTTCAAAGGTACACCAGTATTTACGCCTGATGGTAATAATTTTATGTGGCTGAGCTGATGATGGAAGGTCAACTCCTCAACGGTTAGGAGTTAAAGGATAATTCTTTCACTACTGTACATATATTCGGACTGATACATATAATATCACTAGGAACCACTAAAAATCAACAAATAAATTAACTTTTTAACAAAAAATAAAACCGCCTTCAAAAAAAGCGTGTTACAAAACACGGAGAAACTAAAAAGCCAAAAATAATAAACCTTCGAATTCAGATTTCTTATCGGATTGCAATAATCTAAACATCCAAATTATAAACAAATCAATTATTTTTGGAGTCGGGGCCAGCCTGGGTGGGGCAAACAGGAAATAGCAAGGCGACGAACAGGTCTGGAACCGACTACAAAAATAATTGATTTGTTTATAATTTGGATGTTTAGATTATTGCAATCCGATAAGAAATCTGAATTCGAAGGTTTATTATTTTTGGCTTTTTAGTTTCTCCGTGTTTTGTAACACGCTTTTTTTGAAGGCGGTTTTTGAAGTAGTTACTATTGGCAGGGTGCAAAGCGGGTGGAGGGGGTAGCTAAAACGATCACAGCGCTCACTACGGCCAAAATTGACATCTTAGTCGCTGACTTGCGCTGTCAAATCCATATTGCAGTAAACATTTTCATGTCGTTCTTGAGATAAATTGAATACGGGCCTAGTAAAATTTGTTATGGCGAATTGTAATAACTCCAAGAAAAGTAGCGACTAAATTCTAGCTATTTTCTAGCTTCTAGCTATTTGACGACCGGTCTGGCTCAGACGGTAGTGACCCTGCCTGCTGAGCCGCGGTCCTGGGTTCGAATCCCGGTAAGGGCATTTATTTGTGTGATGAGCACAGATATTTGTTCCCGAGGCATGGATGTTTTCTATGTATATAAGTATGTATTTATCTATTTAAGTATGTATATCGTCGCTTAGCACCCATAGTACAAGCTTTGCTTAGTTTGGGGCTAAGTTGATCTGTGTAAGGTGTCCCCCAATATTTATTTTATTATTATTTATTATTTCCAAAACCGTGGTGGAAACGAAACCACCGTTTAAGTGAATAGTTGCCGTAAGAAGAAAAGTGTCGTCCAATCTCTGAAGTTTTACTTAAAGTGCGTAATCATTTGATACAAGTATTGAATTGAATTTACGGTGAATTTATAGTGCAAATTTTATTGGAGGTAGAAAAGCCGACGTGGAAGCCAATCCCAGTTATGTTCGAAAATCATTTTATTTGTTTCCTCATCTGTGCTCCTGTTTACAAATCGAAACGGATTGACGAAAATGATGATTACATAATAACTACTTATATAATGTGTAAATATTTAATAATATCTACCTTGTTCTAAGATGTTGACATGTAAAATTGTTTTACCAATAAATATTCTGATTCTGATTCTGAATGCGTAAATATCGAGGTTTCAATGGGAAGAAGGAGCACGAGAACAATAGAAGCAGAAGCAGTTCATCCACTGAAGGCTTATCACATTTTAAATAAAATTCCTGATAACTTATTTCATCGCATTCATGATTGTATTTGATGTGATATCTGGTAAACCACCAATATTTTCAAGTAAATGAAACAAGTTTTTGTAATGTATATTATAATTAGACGTTATTATAGCTAGTTTGTTTTTATTTTACAATAAACCCTGTGCCCTGCAATGATATTTATAATACCTATAGTTAGCCTATGAAAATGACAGGATAGCAGTGAACTGATCAACTATTTCAAAAGCCAATGATTTATTTATATTTTATTGCACATATGTACAAATAATGTCTTCAATCTGTAGAAAATGCCCAGCTAGCACCAATTTATTGCCTTTATTCATCGTCTCAGGTTGGAAAATGATTTCTTGAGCGATGGCACGAAACCCCGTTTTAGTCACCAGTTTGTTAATTTCTCAATGAAAACAACGATTTTAATGTTATTGGCGATAATGTTGTAACCACCATCGTCCAAAATTGTGTAATGTAGTAAAATAGCACAAGATTTCATTAATTTTTTCGTGATTTTTTCACAATGTTTACTTACTTCTCGCTTGACAGCGGTTACAATATTGTCACTGTCACGTGGCGTTGTCGTCGCGCACGGTCCCAATAGATAAAATAAGAGATTTATTACATCTTCTTAGGTGAGATTAGATATAACGCGCAAAAATATTTGAACAAAGCCAAGGTAGGTATGTACGAAATGTACATACATTTTGCGTGGTCAGGGTTAAGTGTTGTGTGTTTTTTATTACTTTATCAGCTCGCTGAAAGGGTTTTCTACCGTGAAACAGCGTGCACTATTTCTACCAACACGCATTTGCGTGACGCCGAATTTTTATATTCGCATCTGTATTCTGCCTCTCGCTCTAGTAACCTTATTTGTTTCTACACATATCGCTTTCTGCTGATAAAATAAGGGAAAACAACCTTTATTTATAAAGGTAGAAAGTATAACATGGCTGTGATTTACGATTGGGAGACTAAAACCTTTATTGCAAAGTGTCACGGAACGATCCAGGTGTGGAATGCTTTTACCATAGATTAAATATAAGAAGATCATACTATCCTACGCATACATTAAAATGCGACCGTCTAAGAAGACGCATATACTACACCACACATAGATGGCGCCACAAAAAATGCCTTTTTGCCATCGATTATTTGTAGATTGGCGTTAAGTGTCACTTTCGAGCCAATCTATGTCAAAAGTGACACATAACGCCGTCTACAAGTGTACTCAAAAGCTAGATATTTTTTGTGGCGCCATCTATGAGTGGTGTAGTATATGCGTCTTTTTAGACGGTCGCATTTTAATGTATGGGGCGGTATGATCTTCTTATATTTAATCTATGCTTTTACATAGAAAATAGAGGACGCTTGAAGCGTGCGACTTATAAGCAAAGAAACTTCGTTTAATCTTCAGTTACACGTATTAAAAAGGAGATTTTAAATCTTAAGGCAGCGTTCTAAGGGTGAGTTTGGGTTTAAAGTGGGGGAAGGTAAGGTGGCGTAACGGGTGCTGCTATTTCATAATGACGCCATTACATGCGATTATGGCGTTCTTGAGTTAATTACATAATTAAATAACCTTTTTTTGACGCTGCTGCCGTTTGATTTTCTTACAGATATTAAGACAGCACTAAAACGCTGTTTTTTATGGGCGGAGGAAAGCTTAATTCAAGGTAATATTGCGGAAATATGGCGGTTACAGGAAAACATTACCGTACACGGTGCACAGGAGGCAACTACGAATATTTTTGTTGTTATTCTGTGTTATTTGTGGGCACTAGCTACGGTAGCTATGAGCGTGAATTCTACTACTAAATAAAACACCCTTTTAAATGCTGCACGTTCCTAACTTTAAACATGCAGTAATAGTACATTACGATACAAGTGCGTAAAAAAGGAAGTTCGAAACGAGTGGCGATAGATTAAAACACGACTGAAGGGAGTGTTTTAAATCGACACAAGTTACGAATTTCCTTTTCGCACGTGTATCGTACGACGTTTTTCAGTACAGATGAGCCTTCAAAGTTTCGACCTGGCATATAATGAACCACTTCTCGCACTAGTGCGTAAAAAAAACACCATCTGTACTGAAAAATAGGTTTTTTTTAAAGCATTTCTAACTAAAGGTGCCATTCGTACCTATAATATATGACGATATCGAATTCGCGTTGAATCAGCAGAACCAAAACTGAACAGATGTTCTGCGATTTCGGTGGTCTATCCAGTTTTTCCCCTATTGCCTTAGATGGTGTATACCTACCAGTCTGCTCCGACTTCCGGTACCTTGGGTCATTATTCCAAAATGACGGAAGCATCGACCGTGACGTGAAAAATAGAATAAATGCGGGATGGATGAAATGGCGACAGGTCTCAGGGACAACATGCGATCGACGGATGCCCCTTAAACTTAAGGGGAAAATCTATAAGACGATTGTGAGGCCTGTTGTATTGTATGGATCTGAATGCTGGGCGACAAAGGTGGAGGATGAAAGGAGATTGCACGTAGCGGAAATGAGAATGTTGAGATGGATATGTGGAGTGACCAGAATGGATCGGATTAGGAATGAGTATATTAGGGGAAGTTTGAAAGTTGCGCCTATAACGGAAAAGATGAGGAGTGGCAGGTTGGCGTGGTACGGTCATGTAATGAGGAGGGATGAGTGTCATATAGGCAAAAGAATGTTGGAGATGAATGTTGATGGATGGAGAGGGAGGGGTAAACCCAAACAACGATGGATGGATTGTGTGAAAGAGGACATGAGAAAGAAAGATGTGAGTGTTGAGATGACGAAAGATAGGGGACAATGGAAGAGAAAGACATGTTGTACCGACCCCACATAGCGTGGGATAAGGGTAGGAGGAAGAAGAGGAGATCGAATTCGCGTTGAAGGGTAAAAGTAAGTATAATTAATGTCCGGTCTTATCATACTCTTTCCTCGAATTGAAAAGATAACTATCACATCCATACTAAAATTATAAATGGGAAAGAGTGGATGTCTGTTTGTTTGTCAGGTCTTTCACGGCAAAACGGAGCGACGAATTGATGTGATTTTTTAAGTGGAGATAGTTGAAGGGATGGAGAGTGACACAGGCTACTTTTTGTCTCTTTATAACTCGAGCGACGACGCGGGCAAAAGTATGTATGTTATTTTTAATGTGTTTTTGTACAATAAAGAGTTACTACTACTACTACTACTACTACTACTAAAAGCTAGTAAAATATATATTACTTCAACCTCCTAATGGTTAGAGCAAATTATTAATCTTATACGATACATATACCTTTATCAAATTGAATGAAATTATACATACATCTGCCTCTGTATTTATAACTACCGCGATTACAACTTTCATTCGTGGTTCCTTCTGTCAATTGATATTTGAACGACACCATTAGCACAGTATAATAAAGAGTACTATCGTACAGTATGGCCATTCCCGATCCCCGCTAAAAGTGCCACCCACCCCCTCTCGGTTACCTCACAGTTACCGCCTGTCAAAAACGCGAACAGTCGACCTGTCATATCTCACTCATACAAGCATGGTACGCGTTCACCTGCACGAGCTTAGACTGTGTGCTAGGAACGCGCCTCTTTCATATATTTGATCGCCAGTGTCCGAGATGTGCCATTAGACAAATGTGACGTTATCTGGGTAAAGGGACCTTACTGTCGATGGCACTTACGGTGTTATTATGTATGCAAATACGACGCCGCGGGACGTAAGCGCCATCGACAATACGGTCCTTATAACCAGATAACTTCACAAATATCAAAGTGTCAGACAAGGGCAAGCGAACCTAAAGTACCTAAACGTCATTTTACGCAACTATTCTAAGTCAGACGTTAATATTAATAAAGACTATTAATTTGGCTAACGAAGCTTTGTTAAATATTGAATCTATTAATTCTAATTAATACGGCATTTTAGTTTGGGTTTTTAATTAAACTTTATTAGCTACTAATAAGACCAAATATTTTATTATCTAATGAATAATTATAGTCTACTCAACTAGTTTATGACATAATTTTCTTTTCTTCTATTGCAACTTTCATTTGCTTTATTCACTAATTGATAACCTATGTTTCTTGATCGCTAGGTGCACAACTGATATTTGCTATATATTGTATGAAATGTAGGTAAGTACTTTGTTTTTCTGCCGGTAGGCGGCAGAAAACCAAAGTACCTACCCTTTAACGCGCAAAACTCAAAAAAATCGTGAATTAAAACCTCATCGCCATCCTGTAAGTAGTCCTAAAAATTATGTACAGGAAAAAAATACAAAAAGATAATCATACAGGTTGGTCTTTTTTGAAACCAGTGCCCTATAAAGCGTTAAATCTTATTTAGTATTAAAATTTGGAAAAAACCCGCGACCGTGACATAGTGGACCGATTTTCATGAAACATGGCTAAGAACACTCGCGACTAACTCAGCTTTCAGACAAAAAAAACTAAATCTAAATCGGTGCATCCGTTCGGGAACTACGATGCCACAGACAGACACACACACACAGACAGACAGACAAACAGACAGACACGTCAAACTTATAACACCCCGTCGTTTTTGCCAATTGAACAGCTATTCCTTCGTACGGCACTTTTTCCTCAAATAAATAATTGCTTTTGTTTAAAGTTTGAAAGATAATATAGTAATTCTAAATCGAGAATTGTACCTGCAAATCTACATATTTTATAGGTTTTATTTAGATACAAATAAAGTGAAAAGTTTAATTCGAAAACACAACGCAGGACGCTAAACAACAATGTTTGATAAAGTTTGTGAATGTTGTGGTGAGCCTTTATCCATCAGTTTCCAACTATCGCCTGACAGTTATACTTTTATTAATTTCTAGGGTTTCTGGGACCCCAAATAGATAAAACAAAACCCTTATAGGACTTGATTGTCCGTTCGTTTCTTTATCAAGTACTTAGGGAAGACCCTTTATCTCGGTAACGGGTAAGTGCGTTTTTACATTATGCGATCTGATAATGGATGTAGGACCTATATTATAGTAAAGTCGCCATTTTTGACATTTGGCTGACATCCTTCCTACATCCAATATTGGATCTATAATAAGGAATTTGACTGTAGTTAAAATAAAATATTTTATACCATGCACGCAATAAAGCATCAGATAATTAAGTAGTAGAAAAACATGGACACAAATATTTTTAAATCCTATTTCTATTTTTGTTTTTTAGGGTTCCGTACCTCAAAGAGGAAAAACGGAACCCTTATTTATAGAATCATTCGCGTGTCTCTCTGTCCCTCTGTCAAAGCCGATTTCTCCGAAACTACTTCACCGATTTACTTGAAATTTGGCACACGTATGTAAACCTGTGGCCCAAAGACGGACATGTAATTTAATTAAATGAAATTTAATCACAGGGGTCACTTTTGGGGGGTAAAATTGAAAATTAAAAATCAAAGTTATTAAAACTATATTGTGTTACATATCAAATGAAAGAGCATTTTATCAGCATCTGAAATATATTTTTTTTATATTTTTTTATTTTGGTTATTTAGAAGTAATTTAAGAAAATAAGCAAAAAATGACCATTCCCCCCCCCTTATCTCCGAAACTAGTTAGAAAAAAAATTTCAAAAAAATACACGAGATAGCCCTCTACCTGTAAATTACAGGAAAACCTATTAGAAATCTACAGTCAAGCGTAAGTCGGACTTAAGAGAAAAAAACTCAAATTACGAATTTCACTCACTGCCGCTGCAAGTAGTTACTAAACGTCTTAAATTGTGTAAGCGCGTTGGACAGGTATAAAGATATTCATTTCTGTTTCGTTTTGTTTTAGAAATTGTAAAAAAAAAAATTTATTTGCAAAATGACTTAAGTTTGTACTAAAAAGGAGGCGCTTAAGACCGTTTAGAACTTTACTGACCATAATATTGCCCACATAGGTCCAAAAAAAGGTGTATATATACGAAAACAAAAAAATTGTGCCACCGACAACCAAAATCTGAAGTCTATCTGCTCTATCTCTTATAGTTTCCAAAATATACGTAAAATCTTATAACTCAAATTTAGTGTACGTTGCCATTACATATCGTCAGGCGCTCATGACCTTTTTGTATGGAAATGTCGAAATCCGACTCGCACTTGACCAATTTTCATAGAAAGTTGTGTTTTATTATAGTTTTCAAGGAGGTTTCTTGTTTTTAACCACCGATGCAAAAACGACGGAGTATTATTGACATGTCTGTCTGTCTGTGGCATCGTAGCTCCCGAACGAATCAATCGATTTTGATATAGATTTTAATGTTTAAGGTGAATTCGTCGAGAGTTTTATTCTTGTACCACGTAGGTGGCAAACAGGCACACGGACCGCCTGATGGAAAGCGGTCATTGTAACCTATGGACGCCTGCCACTCAAGGAGTGGCACATATGCGTTGCCGACTCGACTCATTAGAAACTTGTACAAACCTGTACTTAGAAGGGGCCTGGGTGCCGACGACTCAAAGGACAATCTATTGTCCTAATTAGTTCCGTAGGTTCTCCCGTCGTCAGCATACCGCACCCTCGCTGAGTTCTGGCTGCCTTACTCACCGGCAGGAACACAACAATGAGTAAGGTCTAGTCCTATTTGACCGCGGTCTTTTGTAAAGCGGAGGTACTTCCCCAGTTAGACTCTGCTCTACCTTAGAGTATATTCAATTTAATATTAGAGTTATCAGTCAAGATATTCAAATGCAGCGCCATCTATATTATTAGTTTCGACAACTTTTTATGTGACTTTCCATGCCTAAAGGTTCGCACAAGTCTCAAGCTCAAGTCGCGTAAATTACTTAGTAAATTTTGCCGAGAGATGGCGCTAAATACAATAATGCTCATTAGAGTACCTATACTTCTAGCCAAAGACATATATATAATATAACTCCGTATAGACAGATAAAGTCTATGAAAAAAACGTACTTACCTCAGTACCATACAGAAGAAGGGTACGCTCAGCTAGATGGCGCTAATATTAATATTTGACATTTTAAAACATATCAAGCTAAGAATATGGGCCAAATTGTCAAAACTGAGGTTCAAAAGTCTTAAGCCTGTATCGAGAGATGGCAGTCTATGCACTGTGATTACACATTTTACTTTGACTCTACATCTCTATAATACTCGATCTTCTTTGCTTCTAGCACACCTCGGACACTGGCGATCAATTGTGAGTGTGCACGGGAAAACGTCCCACTTTGTCGATTGCTATAAAGCCGCTTTGTCAGTTTATTCATATGAAGATACAAGTAAATCTCGCATTAATGGTAACCGACAAAGTGGGACGATTTACTAAACACACTCACAAATATATTGAAAGAGGCGCAATCCTAGCACAGTCTTAGCTCGTGTAGGTGAACGTACTATGCTTGTATGAGTGAAATATGACAGGTCGACTGTTCGTGTTTTTGACAGGCGGTAACTGTGAGGTAACCGAGAGGGAGTTGGCGGCACTTTCAGCGGGGAGCGAGGGTGGCCATACTGTACGATAGTACTCTTTATTATACTGTGCTTCTAGACAAGTCTTATATGAGTACCAATGTGGTAGGGGATAGTGAAAAAATAAGATCAGACCCCTCAGAGGCAACTATTGCCGGAAAGTTAGTAGGTATCGACCGTAAATTGGCGAAATCCAACCAATTAACACATCAAACACATGTGATGGACCCTGCCGTCTATAATAAATTGCCGCAATATGTGGTTGAAGCGCCTAGTGTGTCGAACTTTAAGTATCGCTTAAAAAATTGGCTGGTCGAGCACCTGTTCTACATTTATGACAATTTTTTTATTACCGAATTAGAAAATTATTTTTGTGCATTTTTTATGTGAATATTGCCTAAATTTTTGTAATTTCAATCTTCTGTCTATTTATTTTCTAAGTATTATTGTTGTATGAATATTATTTTTTAAATCAAATCTTGACGTGTAAAATGGCGTTACAAATAAATGAGTATGAGTAGTATGATTATTTTAACCATTGAAAGTTTGTACGGAACCCTCGTTGGGCGAGTCCGACTCGCACTTGGCCGGTTTTTATCATGGAGAAACGTCTGCATACTATAGGTATGTCTGTATTTAAAAATATCCAATTTATATTTAATAAGTCAGGTAGAAATATATAAAGTAACTGAGTTGACCGCGACGTCACTCAATTCGATTTCATATAAATTCCATATTTAGCAAGTCGTTCAAATTCGTTTTGACAGTTCTTAAGAGCGTTATAACATTTCGGCGTCGGGCGAAATTAGGTATTTTACCCGCCGCGCGAGCCCAATATGCCGACCCTTTCTAGCACGTCTTATCACTCGCTCGCACTACAATAATGGACAAAACAATCTTGATCCTTCCTATGGAATTTTGATAACAACCACAATCTACTATCTCGATATAAACTTTTGATTTCTAATAAACATTATTTTGTACGAAAAGACTAGAATATAGCTCAAAATAATATTAATTACGTTAAAATTTATTTAAAAATTTAAAGTAATAATTATAAACTGTGATCATATTTAAGTAGATCCCATCCCAAATGTTTGCTTTTGTTATATGATAAGTATTAGAGTAAAGTATATATTAATATGATGATAAAATAAGTCAAATATAATTCTAATTACTTCAAGGTGGTACTCAGGGTCTGATGATGGAGAGAGATTGTGGTCACCAAAAATCAACTCGCATATTTGAATAACATAAAAAAACGAAGTGGTTCAGTTACATGGGTTTATTGGTACCGGTGACCACCATCTGGCTCCAACATCAGACCCTCAGTACCAAGAACCCAATGAGCCTGATTACTAAATGGTTTAGTTACATGGATCACTGGTACTGGTGACCACCATCTGGCTCCATCATCAGACCCTGAGTACCACCTCTTGTCAAAGGTCTTATTGAGACGATTCCAATGAGCCTAAAGACGATGTGGTTTAGTCATATGGTTCATTGGTACTGGTAACCACCATCTGGGTCCATCATCAGACCCTGAGTACCACCTCTTGTCGAAGGTCTTGTTGAGACGATTTCAATGAGCCTACATACGAAGTGGTTTAGTTCCATGGTTCATTGGTACTGGTGACCACCATCTGGCCCCATCATCAGACCCTGAGTACCACCTCTTGTTAAAGGTCTTATTGAGATGAACCCAATAAGGCTAAACACAAAGTGGTTTAGTCATATGGTTCATTGGTACTGGTGACAACCATCTGTCTCCATCATCAGACCCTGAGTACCACCTCTTGTCAAAGGTCTTGTTGAGACGAACCCAACGAGCCTAAACACGAAGTCGTTTACTTACATGGTTCACTGGTACTGGTGACCACCTTCTGGCTCCATCATCAGATCCCGAGTACCACCTCTTGTCAAAGGTCTTATTGAGACGATCCCATTGAGCCTAAATACGAAGTGGTTTAGTCATATGGTTTATTGGTACTGGTGACCACCATCTGGCTCCATCATCAGACCCTGAGTACCACCTCTTGTCAAAGGTCTTGTTGAGACGAACCCAACGAGCCTAAACACGAAGTCGTTTACTTACATGGTTCACTGGTACTGGTGACCACCTTCTGGCTCCATCATCAGATCCCGAGTACCATCTTGATGTGTCTTATCATCTTGACCCTATTGTAATTTTCACATATTTATCATCATAACGTTGTAATACTTTAACATTCAAACATAACAAAGTATTACAAAAGCAAATATTTACGGATCTAGGATCAAATTCGTTGGTCGCTGTTTACACACACACAATGCGAGGATAGCCCGTGTATAAACAAGGCGTCCGACCCACACAACGATAAATATTCTCGACGTTTGCGATGAAAACTCGGAGAGCGAAGCAACATACGTCTCACCTCCTCGAGCTCCGGCGCGGCACTGAAATCGCAGGCGTCCGTCGCCGGTAAAATAGCGACAGGAAGGCTAGTTTTCAAAAAATTGGCAAAAAATCATGATAAAATATTATAACGACAAATGGATAACAGCAATTTAAGCACATTGTGCAGATTATTTATATACTAAAATAACTTCGATAACATGTAGATTTTCGGAGAAATTATCACTTGTTTCGATGTATTTTCAAGAAAAAATTGAGTTCGTTTTACTTTCAAATTCTCAATTTCAAAGGATTAAATGATAAATATTGTTTAATGGGCCTAAAGTACAAGATATTAGGAATTTAATTTTACCGCATTTATGAGAGTGAGCTTATCAAATTGTACATAATAAGAGCTCCGAAATCTGTGCTTCGCGCGGTTTTTCCTAAACGAGCATCAGAAAAAAAATCATTACTAATTGAAAACGCTTTTTCTTCCATATGTTTTTTAATGAACCGACAGTTAATTAGATTTTCTAACTGAAACAAGTACTTTTACTGTCTTTTAGTATGAGTAAAGTGTACAATTTTGCCGATAAATATTGTACATTTTACAATATATCGCCTTTTTTTGTCATAGCGCTCTTAAAGAGAAGCTGATTTGACTAGGAGGCAAGTAGCCTATTTGAAAACGCTCGGTGTTACTTGCCCTGAACCTGAGTTTAGAATACCTTGAAGTTGTGATAAAATCAAATTTCTAAGTTAAGGGAAAAAAAGAGGGCAATTTATTTATGGTTTTTATTAATTGCTATGCCTAATGCAACGCTTCCTTGAATTTTGCTCGCTATTGTTGTCTAGTTTGAGTGATATTAGGGTTAATTTCCGCCAGGTGTCGCTAGTGAAGCGTGTTAGCATTTTAAAATGTCATGGCGACTGTCGAAAAGCACTGGGCCGTGACACAAGTGTGATACAAAATCGATAACGTGAATGGTTTAGATATTCTGATACAATATACAATTGCCAAATATTTAGTAAGTGAAAGCAAGTACGATTTAATAATGGACTGACAAAAAAAGGAACTGAAAAAAAAGCATATCCCTGAAATGTATTATGGTCCTTTTAGGCTTAAAACTAGATGGCACTGTTTCGCAGACTGAAAGTGGAGAAAATTAAAAATAACTCCTGTCCCTGTTTTTATTATAATTATCTGATGATTTATTTCGTGCATGGTATAAAATATTTTATTTTAAGTACAGTCAAGTTGCCTATTATGTCATGAACAGGGCCCGTAACTTTCATGCCGATGACATCAATTTGACGTCACGCTGCTTATAAGATGATTCAAATAGTTTTATTGTAATAATTAATCATTATATTCATTAATCAATTTTTATCATGTACAAATGACTTCAAAAGTAAGCTATTCATACGTGGAATAATTAATACCTACTTGATACGTGAAACGAAAAGGAAACAATTTGTGTTGTTTTAATAATTTATTGAAATATAGTAACAAACATAATTAATAAAATGAATGTAAAAAATAAACAAATAATTTAATTTACTTTTCACGTATCAAGTAAGTGTTGATTGTTTCACGTATGATTAAATTAGTTTTGAAGTCACGATTAAAATGATTGATAAATAATGATTAATTATTAAATAGAACTCTTGAATCATACTATATGCAGCGTGACGTCAAATTTATGTTATCGGCATGAAAGTTACGGGCCCTGGTCATGAATAAAATATTTTTATTTTTTTTTCTAAATAATTGACAAAATAAACATTTATGCCGCGAATTTATCAGCAAAACAATCAATAAAGATTCGATCGATAAAATAGTTCTATTTAGTACTTTGCTTCTTATTAGAGACAACTATGGGTAATCAACAGCAACACGTATTGTCATCATCATTATCAGTCGGCATCAAAATATATTATGTATGACTAAAGTCTGTCTGTCTTCGATAGTTTAGCTTCTAGATTTTCACCAAACAACCCCCAATTTTAGCGAAAATAAAACAAAACACTAAAACACCTGATAGCAATTCGAAACCCCTAAGTGTGAAATGGCATTTCACAAACTGCCAGTCATGGGACATTATTCCCCGATCAATCCGCTCAGTAACACCTAAAGCTACCCTCTGATATCTAGAAGGCCTACCGAGGACATCAAACATCCCAAATTGCGAGCACCTTTCTCTTTCACTCCAATTATTGTGCGATTAGAGTGATGGAGAAAGATGCCAGCTATGCGTGATTTTCGGTATCCGCGGTAGGCCCTGAGTCCCTATTACATGAATATATCCTTAATGTAGAATGTGTTAAGGTTTGGAGTAGTGGGAAGTGGAATGAACTTTAGAGTGACAGTGGAAATAATTCGTCTCCGCGAATGCGATCTTGCTCGGGATTGCAGCGGAATCTCAATGAGATCAATGAGTCGAATTCACCCTTGTAGAATTACGCTTTAAGCACGAGTCATACACGACGGGCCGCGCCGCGTCGTATATTCTTCTCAATTGTGGTAACGGAATGTGATTCCAAGAAACTATATGATGGTAAAGGACCCCAGCAAACATAGGGAAAAAGTGGTTTCAGTAAAATCTCCTGATATTTTATTATGACGTGCATTCAAATTTCCTGGTAATATAGTAAGGGCTCTCAAAAATCTCTGATACGTTGTGCAAGGCAGTCACCAGCTCTTCGGTCAATGAAACAATTAAGTTGTAATATTTTTACATTTGCATGTTTCTTACGAGTAACTTGCCTTCCAGTACGTAAGTTGGCACTGGTATCGAGAAGCAAATGGCTCCAGTGAAACATTGTAAGCGCCTCGACACCCACGAGCGGAAAGAGTGCGGGTGGTAAAATTCTTAGAGCCGTCAACACACGGAAGACCAACATTGCATTGATCATAAATGTATCTTTTTTTTATCAGAATCGTTGCGTGAATTAATTAACATCCATACCGATTTTGGGCCGATTTAACCTGATGCCGCAGTGAAAGTGTTCATGCAAAGATAACATTTTGTTCCACTCGTACCGTCTGCACCGTGCTTAACAGCTCTGTATTCGCAGTATACTCGTATGTGGCAGTTAGTGTACGTTGTAAATGCGAGGCGCTTACAATGTTTCACTGGAGCCATTTGCCTCCAGATACCAGTGCCGACTTACGTACTGGGAGGCAAGTTAAGAGATGCAAATGTGCCGACTTAGAACTGAATGCAGTGGTTAGTTATACATGCAAATGCACCAAACTGATATGGTAGTTAAACTTTGTTAAGATGATGAACTGAAATAGATTAGGTATAATGCATTATAGGAAAAATTACTATCAAGTCCGGTAGCTATAAATCCTTCAACAAACCATGGCCGCTATGTGTGGGTGGCCACCGGTTGTTTAGTAGATTTTTGGTCAACTAGAGCCGATTCCGCGTTATTTATACATAGGTTAAGGGAAATTTTTTATATGTTATCTTTTATTATATGTTCATCTTTCCTTTCGATGTGCTTCGTAGGTTACCGTTCCAATTTGTAATGTCATCTTCTAAATTCACATCTTACGCAATAAAAGTGTCAACACTGTCCAAAAAGGCATTGTTAAACATATCAAGCACTGGAATGTTTACGGATTGCTTAGCTGCGGAACTTCCTAATTAAAGAAAATACACTACTTTCGATTTCAGTGACGTATATATTGATTTAAACTAACACGATCTTCACTCATATTATTAAATTAAAACGGGACTTAATCGCGTAAAACTTACGTTTTATATTTAACCCGACGTTTCGGACATGACATTACGTCCGTGGTCACGGGTAGACCCGTAGGGTCCCGTTTTAATTTAATAATATCAGTGACGTATGTTCGACTTCAACTAAGGACATAACGTTCCTCGCAGTTACGAGTTGCTAGAACAAGGATTTATATCCCAACCAAGCCAACAGTTGCCAAACTCGATGTGAAGGCTACATACGCCGGTGTAAAGTCGATGAGGAAATATTGCAATTCGATTGGATAACAGGTAAGTTCAATTAAAATTTTGAGTAATATGTAAAAATTCGGGAAAAATGTCTCACTTCTGTGAAACCTCGCGAAGTTAAAACTCGAAAAGTTGATATTAGAATATTCCTTCATATCTGCGTACTGCCTCTCTCTTTCTCTTTTAGTTTTATAGAGCGGCATATAATTATCTGTTTCATTTAATTTTTTATGGTATACAACACGGACCTAATCCCCTGTAAATTCTCTATGTGAATCCTATCCAGGGCACTTAGCCAACGACACAATTGCTAACTCTGCCCAAGCGTTTCGTAACTTGCTCTATATTGCTCTTCTTTAGTAGCGCGTCAGGCCAGGCCCCGTAGCTGAATGACGTTTCTGCAACGTGAAACACCACCGAAACGACGCAGAAATGTAGTTTGGCTCTGTCGCGCCAATACGCAAGAGCGCTACTAGTGATAGATATCTACGAAAGAGATATTATTGTGAGCGTTTGTGCATTCGGCTACGCACACAGACCTCGTTTCATTCGCCACGTAGCCACAACGTAGCGTCAACGATTGTGATTTCGGCTAGGGCGAGGCTGTAACTGTATCGACTCGTTGACCTTTCCTGAAGGATGACCCGTGCGTGGAAGGTACCGGACAGACGTACCTCGACCTGTCACGTCGTGTCCTCCATTTATGTCGATTTCGTTCATTTTCAAGGTACTGAAACCGGCCGCCTATATATGGTCCTGTGTTGTCGTTACCTCAAGGACACAAAGCACTTTATGAATACGGGTTCAAGACTGAGTTGACAGTTGAATGGTTTAAATGACCGGCGAAGGTGCTCAAAAATATCTGAGATAATTAGTGATCCGATATGTTTGGTAGCGACTATACTATAATATTATAAAGTATAATACAAATAAAAATTAAGTATATTTAATGTAAAGTAAGTAAATACAAATTAATAATTAAGTTAATTTAATGTAGTTTTAGTTTATTGTATGATTTGCATGCTGCCAAAACACAGCAAAAAGTTGAGACACACAATTTATGTAAGACCAATCATGTTAACACTTTTTAAATGCGAATAAAATTATAAATCATGAATGTAATCCAAGTTTACTTAGTAATTAAAACCTAATTGAGTAATATAAATAATGTAATAGGACTTGGAGGAGTTAACTTTATTTAGTTAGAGTAATTTAGTGATACAAAAGGTACAGCTTAAGTTTCGGGGAAAATTTACTAGTTGTCACTAAATTGGCCGTAACTCCCAAAATAGAACGATAAAAATGGAACCTTACACCTACTGAACTCGCCCACAAAGATACACATTATCCTTTGAGTAGGGATTGAAATCGTGTAGGTACTCACATGTAAGTACCTAGCTGTTATGACAAGTGTGCGGATCCTTGCAATAGCCCATACACAAATACGAACTCTGTAGTGTAAAGATCGTTGTTAATTGAGCTTGGTCCGCCTATCATCTCTACGCTTTCATGAATCAACTATTTCGAAGATGAAATAGTGAATTCCCAGGTTTACATGTCCGGGCAGAATGCTGGCTAGCATTTTACTCTTAACGAGATACAATTTTGAATGTCTGTCGGATATGCCCTTACGTTGAAAGCCTGAGCCTGTCATGGCCGAATGCTCAGTTCAGTCATTCAGGGAAATCATGGTAACCAACAGATGCTCGTAACCTCAATTACTTGAACATACAGGGTGGGCAACTAAGACTTTAGTCATCATCATCATCATTAGCCATGGCATTTTTCCAGATGGTAGTTGCAGCACATGCAGCGACTAAGTAAGAAGTAGGTATTCTGAGTAGGCAGTCTACAGCCTACATCGGTTGTGATGGCTGTACATGTACAAGCCAATGGCGGATCGGCATAACATTAAGCAGGACATTAGTAGGTACGAGGTATATGGTCGCGATCACCGCCGCCCATGGACAACCAAAACACAAGAGGGGTTGATGCATAGCCGACTTTTAAGAGGATACGGTTGCGAAAATGCTAAAATGGAAAGGAGCCCTCCTTTCAACTTGGGAATTTTATGAAATAAAACTATGGAAACGGATTAAATCGCGTATAATGAATTTAAAATACATCCCGACGTTTCGAACTCTTTACAGCCATGACCACAAATAATATAGATTTCTAAGGCAGGTTCACACACTATTAATAAAGCCAGTTATACAATATTCAAAAAATTTTACCATTACCCTGTTAAAAAATAATTAACCAATTAATCTACACAAAATTGACAAAGAAACAAACTGCAAATTTTTTTTTTAACAGAGTAATGGTAAATTTTTTTGAATATTGTATAACTGGCTTTATTAATAGTGTGTGAACCTGCCTTAGAAATCTATATTATTTGTGGTCATGGTTCGTTAATATTTCTTGTAAGTGGGTAGCTTTTGCACATTTTAATTTTTCCTCAGTCACCCGTTGACCACGAACGCTGTAAAGAGTTCGAAACGTCGGGATGTATTTTAAATTCATTATACGCGATTTAATCCGTTTCCATAGTTTTATTTCATGAGTAACTATCGCGGTAACCGAAGACAATATTGGGAATTTTAGTTAAATATATAGACAAGTGTTATTAACTAGATTTAATCAAAAAAAAAATTGTCCATTAAGAACAACTCAGTCAAAAGATATTTCAAAATAATCTTTAAAATCGAGGTTCCGCTCTCGACTCTTTCGTCCTTCAAAACTTAATCAATCGGAACGAAATTTGAGAATCTGAATAACAATGAAATAATCTATGTCGGACGTTTAGCTTTTTTGGTTATTAATTGTTAATTTGTTACCAATCTTGAGTATCACACCTTTTTTTGCGCCACAATGAAAAAGGCCGTTTTTGGAAATTTTTGATTGGTTCTAGTCTTTAAAAAGCAGAATATAAAAAAAAAATTAAAACGGTCTGACACAGATAAAAATAATAAATAACAATCTGTGTTGAAAAAATCATTGCTCTATCTTCAAAAACCAGGGAGGAAATAGTCAAAAGCGTTTGTATGGAGAATTGACCCCTACTAGGTTATTTTTTTTTTAATGTTTGATGGTCATATCTATCCGGATATACCGTAGACTGTCCCCTTCATTCCATATTATAGCATAGTTAACTTGTTATTTTGGGTGTATTAGTTTACCTGTTTCGTGGAAATCAATAATATCTCTGGTATGGTGAAAAGGCACCCTAAATGTCACCGGTAAACAGCGAACATTGCTTTTCGAGCTGCATCCAGTTTGCATGTAATTTGAGGTTGTAGGCAGATTTTTAAATTGCCTCCTTTAGTCGGCGGCCGGGAAATTGTTTCCCGCTCCGCGCGGGATATGAGCGAATGATGTGGGTAATGTCTCATGCTGGCGACGGAACGTCAACTCGTTTTGGTTTTACCTGGCCAATTCAATGGTGAAATATAAGTATATTCATGACGGACTTAAGGACTAAAAGCTTTTCTGAGCGGCGGTCCTGGGTTCGAATCCCGGTAAGGGCATTTATTTGTGTGATGAGCACAGATATTTGTTCCTGAGTCATGGATGTTTTCTATGTATATAAGTATGTATTTATCTATTTAAGTATGTATATCGTCGCTTAGCATCCATAGTACAAGCTTTGCTTAGTTTGGGGCTAAGTTGATCTGTGTAAGGTGTCCCCAATATTTATTTATTATTTTATTTATTTCTTGCGTTGCGTTATCATGCTGATAACGAAACGTCAACTTAACCAAATGTTTTGCCCAGTTCAAAGGTTGAAAGATAGAAGTAGCAAAATATATTTTTAAGTAGATGTTGATATACTAAGTAGGTTTTTCTTCCTTTATAATGTTGGTGATGGAACGTTAACTCGAACATTTTGGATATCTGGGCAATTTAAAACCTGATATTTCAGGGTGTTGTTATCTTTTTTAAGCGCACTCGTTAGGGACTTTTTGAGACGGAATTAAAGGGTACTTTCAGTATTTTATTAAATAACCCTTCATCACTATTCACAATAATACAGAAACTATTGCCGGTAATAAAAATTACAACCTGTATTTAGGGTAACGAATGTAACGATAACAATGTGCAAAAAGGTCTACAGGTAACGCAGTAGATAAGTTATAACTAAATTCCATGCATCGGTAACATTCGAAAGTTAGTCAGCATAGTGTGTTAGAACCCTAAAATGTCGGTATCAATCACTAGTCAGTTACACACGTTGGTTTTGGATCACGTCAGTCGCGGTTTCCAATTCTCTAAACTGAAAATCGAAAACGTGTTGTGCGTATGAACTCGTTGTTACTGGCGAATTGTACTGAAGGCCTGTGTAAAGACAGGAGACGGACATTTGGTCATGGATACGACGTTTTATTACCGTTTCACTAAGTTTTTATTATTAAGTAGTGTACAGTCAACCAATCTGAATCCTAGGCCACTGTAGAACCTTTTCACAGTAAAAGTCAAACTGACTTCTATAGCAAATAAAGCACGGTGTAAATACGACAGGGTTCTAGAGTGGCCTAGCATTGTAATTGGTTGATTGTACCTATGAAGAGTTTGATAGCGAGAACTTTAGGTTCGAAAAATGTATGGGAAAAGTAAAACGTAATACCCACTGGAGCCAAAAATTAAGTACCTACATAGGTACCTATAATACAATGCATTACAGCAAGGTAATAAAGATGGCGGATCGGAGCAGAGCGTTCTATGACAGGTGACGATGATCACGTCATGCTTTCCAAAGAAAACGAAGCTTAAGATTATCATAAAGAATATTTTATAAAATATCAATACCAACAATATCCTTCCGCCTATCCGCAATATCCGCCTTACAGAAGACCGCAGCCAAATAGCACTAGACCCTACTCATAGTGTTGTGTTCCTGCCGGTGAGTAAGGCTGCCAGAGCTCAACGAGGGTGCGGTGAGCTGATGACGGGAGGACTTACGGAACTAACTTGTTCCGTCTATTGTCCTTTGAGTCGTCGGCAACCCGAACCCTCCTTGGAACTTGTACACTCCTTTTTGCTGTGTACTTAACACAACACACATTGTACTTAACACAGCAAAAGGGAGTGTACAAGTTTCTAATGGGGTGGCAACGCGCGTGTGACACTGTTTGAGTTGCAGGCGTCCATAGGTTACGGTGACCGCTTTACATCAGGCAGACCGTATACTTGTTTGCCACCGACGTTGTATAAAAAAAAAAATCCTCAAGATATTCTTATCAATTCCTTATTTGTCAAAAAACAATTTGGTAGGTATGTGCAAATTAATTCGATTCCCCAAAACAAATGCTAAATCAAACACTAAAGGAACACAGTTTCCATATAAAAATAAAATTGCTGCTCGTTATAATGTACCTTTGGTTCGCTCTCGTGTAAGCCTCAGGGCGTAATATTTATTATTATGAAAAGCAGAACCCTTTGATGAAGTCGATTCCTTCGCACTGATGTTCAGTTTGGTGCTTAAGGTAGTTTTTTTTTGTGGAAGGCGTATGTATCACTGAGTAGGTACATACTCTTGTACATCTGAAGCATCTCAGTCTGAGCAGATACCTAAAACGAATAATTTAATTCACGAAACTCTGTTGATAACCTGATTATGATTTTGTTTTTTGATCATAATTATGGCGAGTTCATCTTGGTCTTGGTTAGTGGTCTTTCCATCGCGATACAACTGGCTGAATCAAGGAAATCTTTTCATTCTCGCGGTACCTTTTTTCATCAACCATAAATAAATTTATTTCTTAAAAACCTCGAAGACTTTCGAAAATTAAAATTTACTCCGCTTCTTCCCCTATCTCGATTAGACGCTAAGCAATGTCTCATAAGAGAAATTTATTATTAACCCAGAGTACCCTCGTTCCAGAGACGTGTTGCGCTTCAGAAATTCAATTACGCGCTCTTATTGCGGGAGATATAATGGATACACTGTGTCCGTGCATTGAAAAATGCAGATGTAGTGGAAGTTGTGATAGAACATGTCCGTGTCTTGGGATTTGGCTGAGTTTCAATTTATATTCTTGGGCTTTGTGCCTTGGAGATATTAGTATAGTAGGAGGACCAAAGGAAATTTCGGGTCAGTAGCTTGTAACACGCCCAGGTTTTTTTTATGAACAGTTATTTTTAATGTAATTCGTGTCTGTTTTGTGCTGTTTATTGGAAAACAGACGATACAATTTTGGTTTCAGTGTTAATGGGCTATTAGTTAATAAATGTCATTAAGTACTTAGTAGAATATAATTGCGTTGTAGTGGAGATTTCATTGCTCACAATTTGGTGATTCGTTTTACTAGCTATTCTACCAAGTTCTGTTAAAAAAAAATTCTAATTGAAGCAAGAGAAAATTCAAACCATTTATTGAATATCTAAAAGGTGGAATGTTTACAAACAGTTCTTACTCCTTTCATAATCCACGAAGGAAGCGATGCTCAAGATTAAAAGTAGTAACTTATAAATAATGTAGGAAGAGAACGGTACAGCACAAATCGAATACCGGTGGAACATTATCTCCACACCATAGACCACCTACACAGACTGCATTTTGAAAATGTTTACTTTTTGAAAAGCAGCAAGGTCTGCAATTGATATTACTAGGCTTAGAATAATTTTAAAATTGGTCGTCGCCTTTTACGAGATTTGAAATTGCAATCTTTAGGAACACCTCAATGACAATTTACCAACATAGGTAGCGTCGGTAGTAAGCTTCTTGCCAGAAGCGTAGCTCGCTAACCGCGTAGTGATGGTAGGTGGATTAAAATGATCTTCTTCTTCTTTGTCGAAACCTCAAAGTCGCACTGCAGTGCCCTCAGGCCGATCTTTCAAACTAAAATGATAGCGTAATGTTGACCGTCCGTTAGCTCTCTGGCATCCGGAAAATTTCGGGTTACTACAGAGTGAGACTAATTGAAGACCGGAACAAGAAACGTACTAGAACAGACGCCTGCAGTGGGCGATAAAAGGTTGATATGAATATAACCATATGCTCCATCTAGTTGGTTTGCGATCTTGTCCCACCGTCACTTGGAAGCTGCTGCATAATTTATTAAAATCTTATTAAAAACTGTCAGCGAACAAAAAAGGAGCGCGCCATTATGAAAGCCTTTATTATGTCCAAGTTAAGATTTCGTTGTTTCAAGTTTTTTAATTAAGTAAGCCGAGGTCGGTTTATTTAAAAGTTTGATCGATGTGATCGGGATTGGTGTTATTTCAATAACTGTTAGTTAGTTAGAGAGCATTTTTTTTTAAATATTATATGGAATATTTTAAAAGTCTAAAAAAATAGATTTCCTGGATAAGAATTTCTTAACTGGAGGTGTAAGTTAGATAGTATCGGGTCACTATTATTTTCTACAAAAATGATTAGTCAATGATGATCTCTGATACAATTGCATAGGTCGGTATTTTCAATGCAAATGCTTGCGCAAAACAACTATTTCGTATGAAAGACTTATTTTATTCACAAATTGTAGTTACCATCATACCATTTTTGTTTCATATATATTAAAACAAAAAAAAAACATAGCAGACAGATGTCTTTGTGACAATAAAAAGAGTACAAAAAATTATTTCCAAGGCTAAACATTTTACGATATGATAAGAATTTAAGTATTTCAAGAGCACTTAAACTTACTGTGTTAGTCTTAAGATTTTAACTGTTGTTGACATTTAAATTAAAATTTTATTTTCAACGTTGCCTTTTAATGTTATTAGGGTCAATGTTTTTGTGTCACAATTATATACTTATTCTTAAAAACTTAAAAAACTAAATATTCACAAATTTAAAATATGCTGTCTAAATATTTAAATATTTACGAAATAACTTCGTATTTCATACTTTCATCTTTATGCAACTTTTTGAAATGCGAAAAAATATTGCATCTAATGATGTAGATTTGCCTTTTTTGACATACCTATCTAAATCTATCTATCTAAACAAAACATCAGAAAATCTGTACATTTTATGAATAAATCTTATATTAAATATATCACTTTTCTTAAGTAGTACGAGGCTAAGTCTAAAGTGACTTTTTTGGTTTAAGAAATGTTGCATTTGATAATGCATAGTGTATTTTATTGTGCGTGTAGGTAGCCTAACTTTATAAAATTTTGCGCTTATAGTTGTGTCCAGAGTGATGGTATAAACCAGGTGTAGTGAGGTGCTGCATCCGAGTGCAATGTATATCCCATAAGGCCTCGTCCCACACACACTACGTTTTGCCGACACAACAGGTTCGGAAAAGTCTATAAAATGTTGCTCCTATACTTGAGTCCAGAGTGATGGTACAATCAAGTATCAAGGTGCTACATCGGTGTATACTACGTAATGCCTCGGATCACACTGCGTTTCTCTGGCAGAAACGCTACACTTATACAACTCTCCGCGAAGAATTTAGCTATCATAATAGTTTCTTTATAAAGTTACTCCTATACTTGAGTCCAGAGTGATGCATGGTACAACCAGGTATAGCGAGGTGCTACATCGGTGTACACCATGTAATGCCTCGGGTCACACTGCGTTTCCCCGGCAGAAACGCCATGTACAACACTCTGCGAAGCACGTAGCTATCAGAGTCTCTTTATAAAATGTTACTCCTATACTTGAGTCCGGAATGATGGTACAACCAGGTATAGTGAGGTGCTACATCGGTGTACACCACATAATGTCTCGGGTCGCACTGCGTTTCGCCGACAGATACGGCACACTTGGACAACACGCCGCGAAGAACGTAGCTTATCTTGTGGTCGCTTTGTTGCACGGCTAGGACCAGGCCACCGCCGCTATCACCGTTCCGGGGGTTTATACCTGAGAAGGGAAGGGAAATATCTATAAACATCCTGTTCCTAAATAATACACTTCCAATTTACATTAACAAAGCTCGCAGTTAAACACAAGACTATGAAGCCTTTTGAACAATTTTAGATGTATGGAATCCAGTGATTTGTTTGTGTAAAAAACCGGTGAAGTCAGAATTGAACAAACGTAGTGACACTGTGAGTGTAGTGTGTTTGGACAGACCATCGAGTGTGAACGCGACCAGTGGTAACGCTGAAAGTGAACGCAGCCGACGCGCGCGAAGGAGGGTAGATCGCGCGCTGTCTATACAACTTTAACATCCACCCGCCTTCGTCAGTTTTCCGTGATCATGATGCATGCAACTGCGTCGAAATATCGGGAGCTCGACAAAAATCAAAAAGGTAATCACGGTCTATATCCCGGTCAATATAAGTCTAATTTTAGATTAACTATAATTTACAGACTCGCGTCCTTGAAAATAATTATTACCTGGTTACTTTCAGTTTCGTAATTCAATTCACTGTTTACGCTACACATGGTGTATGTATATGTACAATCTCAAAGCGCGCGTACTACAATCTTTATTATAAACAAGGAATTAATTTCAATTGCTTTTCCCACATCGGTGAGTCCAACACTACTATCAACCACCAATGTAGCTTTCTGTTTAAAATATTAATATTTGTTTCGATCATTACATTGGTTTATAAAGTGTGAGACTCTTGCACGAAGAGAAATATGTATACCTACGGTTATACGACCATAAACATTTACCAGAAGTTGGTCCATATAGACTGAACTCGTTGAGAAGTTTCGTGTATACTTTGGCCGAGTATTGTGTAGACTGTAGTTTGATCGGAGGGTTGATTTTTTGCCTTATGAGTAAGTACTACAATTGTACATACATCAGAGTTGCGTATTTTCTTTTTAGCTACATCCAGATATCAAAAATATTAACCAGATTTAGGTCCATATCCAGCGCAGAAACTGAACTCGTTGATGAGATTCTTGTACACTTCGGTCGAGTATGAGAGGCAAGTACTGTCGTTTTGGATCATGGTGTAGGCTGACCGGAGGACGTCGGAAGGTTGACCGGTTTCTGTGCAGCCGAAGCCGACAACCTGGTGAATGAATAATTCAGTTACAATTTTGTCCATGCTTTTACAATTACAATTTGCATTTTTGTTCGTTTCGTTGAAATCTTGCAAGACTGTCCCAAAACTGTTCACGTGTCTTCTCCTGTTTTAATTGAAAAAACTTGATAAAATTAAATTCTTCATGGAACTAAACTAGTGTATGAACTGTGAACACATTTGCTGTGACTTAAGGGCCGGACCGATTCGTAAAATGATTATACGATTTCACACTGATGCGATATCGGTAAATCGGTATCAAAAGTAACGTTGGTGAAATGTTAACTTTTGACACCCGTGCAGGCCGTTTTCAGAAATGAACTGTTAGTGTTAGTATTCTTCTAGTACTTGATAACAATATTAAAACAATACGTAGACTAAATATGTAGAGGTCGTTAAAGTTTACCGTAGCTTGTTTCCCGTACAAGTCTTCCTTGCTATAGACGGGTCCCCACAAACAGACAGGCTGCACGAACGCCGTGTATGTGAACTTGGACACTTTGATGATGGCCAGGTCCGAGGTGGCTAGGGTGTCCGTGTATCCCGGGTGGAGTATTATGGCTTGAGCCTAGAATACAAACGTCTTTATTTAATTACTTCTTACAGATCCTTTTGTATTTAATTGGTATTAAATTATTAATAGAACAAAACACAATCAGTAGCCAAGTACATTTTCTTCTTATTCCTTGCGTTATCACGGCGTTTTTCCACGGCTCGTTAGAGTCTGTGGTCCATTGACATTGACTAGCGCTTAGATTTTGTGTATGTACCGACAACATGTATCTACATAATAATAAGCATTCAATAAATAAAACTCAATTTCTTATGCTTTAAAATTGGATTCAGTTTTCCAGTCTTGTGAGATTTATTTCACTGATATTTAGGTAACTAAGTCCTTTTGAGATTTCAAATGTTTCCACTCGAGACTTGGAAACGAATCTAGTTTGTCTTTAGACTCAATGACCTCAAATTCCTACCAACACTACTTAAGAGTAAATTATACATATTACCTAAGTACTTACTACTAAAGCCTGCCTGCCTATCTGGTTGTCGTCCGTGACGTTGTTAACACCAGCCACGATGACCACCAATCGCGCCTCGATCAGAATGCCGCCCTTGCTCACGCAATGTCCAGCTTAAAACCAAATAAATCATTAGGTATATTTACTCGACTTACCAGGCAAAGCCGTTACTTTCAATGGAGTGGGCAGTTGCCAAAAGTTTGCATTGATAGCGTAAATATAGCTTCCCCCTCTAGTTTTGTTCTATAAGGTTTGGATCAAAAGGGAGGACATTTCGGTCTATGTAAAGAAAAACAAGACTTTGACACAGTTCTAAGGATTGATAGGACAAGCTATGATAATATTGATGTTACCCACTGTGCAAAACTTCAAATGTCCATATCCATTACTTTGCAATAAGGTAAGTATATAGGGAAGGTATAAGACCGGTATAAGTAATATAAGTATAAAATATATTGCCAGGAGACATAATATGTAGGACAAAAGGAGTGAGCAAAAAGGAAAAAAAAACCAAGGGTGTTTTTTCAGTAGAAACACACGCCACACAATGCTTGAGTTCTGACTGAGGTAAGTTCAGCGTATTCCAGCCTCCTTCCACATACTCCCTTAGGGTAAAGTTAAAGTTTTTTCTGAAATACAAACGATACCTGTCAGAACAGCAGTACTAGAAATAATACTGCCACCACATTCATATCTTGTGACATCAGTTGTCGGGTCTTTTTTCAGTAAAGCCACATGCCAAGGCCAGTCCCCAGCCAAAGCTTGAGTTCTGACTGAGGTAAGTTCAGCATGTTCCAGTGCCCTCCTTCCACATACTTGCTTGTAGACCTCTTTTGGATTTGTTGTGACATTTAGGGATTCAATCGTTTGTGCTGCCTGGAAATGAATATATTATTTATAAAAATTTTGCTATATTTTATTGTCCAAATGTAGGTAATTTTTTTAAATAAAACCATAATATAGTTGTGTATGCTTAATATAATCACAATGTTAGTAAGGTCAAAGACCTATATAACTTCGTAACTCTATTCTCATTGGTAAGGTTATTGGTACATTTCACTACCCCTTCTCCTCCCGTTAGAGTCGTAGAAGTTGAACGTGGGATATGGGTTTAATTGTGTTGTGGTCGATGGCCTGGCAAGTTGGCAACTGCGATATCAGGATCTTGTTTACTTTCAACCTCCTCGTGTTAAGAGGGAAATGCATTACGCATAAATTAGAGTGAAATAGAAACTTGAGTAGTACAGTTTCATCTGCTCTCTTTATACTTGTTACAGGGGTGAATGTAATTATTGTGAGGTTACCTTTATAGCGGCGTTACAAAGTGTAGCATTGTTCATTTTAAAGTTGGCCACGGTTGGTACATGTGTACTGTTATCAGCCAGCCGTAGGAAGAAGAAGTACTGCTTGGGCAATTCTCCTTTTGGCCGAAGGATGAATCGGTGCCAGTCATCTCTGACCGACATTGTGGAATTCTGGGAGCTCTATAAATATGTATAAATAAAATACAATACAAATTGAATACCGAGAACAATAGAAGGAATACAGCTAATCACGTAAGGGCAAAGAACAGGCTGACTTTCTATAAAAAACATATTAGAGAACTTTTTAGGTAGCCGAAATTAATTGAACAAATCATAGAGATAACGTGTATTGAATCGCTGGCGTCATTTTTGAAGAGCTTGAAACTTATTTCATTTAAACGACGGGTCTGGCTCAGTCGGTAGTGACCGTGCCTGCTAAGCCGCGGTCCTGGGTTCGAATCCCGGTAAGGGCATTTATTTGTGTGATGAGCACAGATATTTGTTCCTGAGTCATGGATGTTTTCTATGTATATACGTATGTATTTATCTATTTAAGTATGTATATCGTCGCTTAGCACTAATTAGTTTGGGGCTAAGTTGATCTGTGTAAGGTATCCCCAATATTTATTTATTTATATTTATTTATTTATAAGTAATTATGTGTTTTGTTTGAGTAAGTACCTAAATCATTTTAAGCTTCAATATTTAGTTCTCATTTTAAAATAAAGTATCAAAGCGGTATCAAATGTATTTATTAGTCAGCTAGCGACACTTTTTTACTGTAGGTAAAAGGACCGATTGGAAATTAATTAAACGTAGCGAAAAAAACAGCATATCAAATTATTAATTCCGGTGTTTCGAAAGAGCCAGAGTCAAAGCTTTAATATGAATATCCAATATCAAAGTAACAAGCTATAAAAATTATATTTGATAGTAACTATGCTTCACTGAATAGGTATAATAAAGTTACTAATTAATTATGTTGTTATAAGTAGGATATTTTCAGAAAATGTATATTTATTTCAACACATCCCTATACTTATATTCACTTACCCCATACAACTCGACTTGCCGCTCAAACTCAATGTCCATTTCCACCTCAGTCAAATAAGGGTACAGCTCAAAATACACCACCCCTCGCCACACGCCCTCCGAGACCTTGTCAAACTGTAGAACACCCACACCACAAGGGTCATACCTCGTCAACACAGACCCTTCTATAGCCATACTCTCTACCTCTAACAAACTCAACGCCACACATAACAAAACCTTAAAAAACATTTCTGAGTATTATTTTTTCTTAAACACTATTTTATTGTGACAATTTCGGTTGAACACTGAAGACTAAAATCAGTGTGCGTTATCAAACCGGACTATACAGCGTGTCCTACTTTAAAACTAACAGCGAACGCCGTCGCACTTCAGGACTATTGTGGTCAAATGAATGAAACGCGTTCTTTTAAGTGAAAGTTTTCAGTGACTCATATTGACGGGCGTCGCAAAAATTTTCTTTGTTATAATTATTTGTAGGATTTTATTAGGTCAGTTTTAGCATAAATTAGTCATGATGGCGGATTATTCATAGGTTTATTTGTGCTCGGTCTGGTTGAAGAGGTTAGCCTACTGACCCGAACATTTGTTGTATCTGAAGATATGGTGTGAACAGGTGTACGGCAAATTAGCTGGGCATGAGTGCCTTTCGTATAAAGCGTATATTTGTTTTACTCTCGTTTTCGTTTGTAATTAATAATGTATTGTTTAGTCATCGTAAATATATTTGTTTGCACTGTTACTGTTACAAATATATTATTGCATGGGTTTATTTTAATCTTGGTATTATTATTTTCAGAGGAATATAACTTTAAAATATAAATAGGTACTGATACGTATAATGCTCTGCGATCATGATAGGTAAAGAAATGTTGAATTAAGTTCGAAAATAAATCGTCAGTTGAGTACTAAAACGCAGCAACTCGCGAAAAACTAAAGGGCCTTAGTAACTAGTACATACAAATATACCAAAATAATGTAATTTTACAAAATATTTTTTAACTAGCTGGTTTGTCTTATCAGTCGATGAAGTATATGAAAAATTTGTCGTACAAGATGAACTTATAAATTCTAGAATATTTCATCACGCTGTATCTGTTAGCATGATATCGTACTCTTAAAAGAACAACATCGTATCTTCCCATCAATATTAATCCAATATGTATTTTATTCATTAATTAAACATGTCCTTCGTCTGTATTGTTAGTGCAATGAACAGTTGAACACAGATGACCGTGATTCTTGACCCTAATGGCTCCTCTACACGACAAGACTAATTATCGTTTACGTATTTTATATTATCTATAAAATTCCATGAAATACTGTTATCATGGCCAGTTTGTATTAAACAACACGGAATATATTTACCAGGGAAGTGATTTGTTATTTGTCACAATGTTTTTATTTCCCTGTTTTGTTCAAGTTTACGTAAGCCCTATAATTTACTATTCCCGAAAGTAATTTTTGTATGTACCGTAAACTCTAGACCTATGAGACCCCTTTAGAAATTGTGGAAGATCATTTAATAATACAGTTTAGTGTTCATGGATGAAACCTATGAAAAAAACAAACTATTTTTGTCACAAAATACAGTATTTAACTAATATTATAATAATATTCACTAATCAAGTTTATAACAATATGAGTATGTTTTCTTCACATCCTAACAAAACACTTCACTTTATATTTAATTCAAATACGCAATTACGAATAACCTTTTGACTTTGTGCAATATCATTTCTTTGACCCGATACGTAACGTACAATTACATAACCCACTGTAATATAAACTTAAAACTTAATCAATTAAGCTATAACGTCTGGCAAGTATTAGAAGCCTTACCCCAAAGCTTACGTAAATCAAAGATATGTATGACTCCGTATAAGATAAATGAAGTCTAAGCCATATATGCCCATAGGGTCGTTTTCGACCCACTGCTGAAAACACGCTACTACTCATTAAAATAAGTAGGAGAATGAGGTTGTCACCTCAAAAATAGGGGAAAAAATTTATGTGTTGGGCACAAATGGGCTAGGATAAAACTTACGTATATATGGCCCACAGTTTTGGTTGACATTGGGTTAGGTGGCGTCGATATTAATATTTAATATAATTTTATTTATATTAATATCAGGTGGGTTAGCACAACCTGCGCTCTCTCGCGCGAGTCCATACTTGAAGTCGCGCTAGATGTATCGACTCGCGCGCGAGAGCGCAATTTATGCTAGACTACCGTAAAGAATTTTATTATGGGTGAAACTGTCAATTCTAAGACCGATTTCGTACTACGTCCGATCCAGAGATAAGATCCGTCATAGCCGTAGAACTACATATTTGTATGCTAGTTATGCATTATGTAGATCCGAAGAATAACAGAAAGAAATCGGATGACGGATCTTATTTTGCTGCTTTTTGATGCTTAACTTATTTTTACGGATTCGTATCGGACGTAGTGCGAAACCGCTCTAAAAGTGTTTTATTTTTGTGTTGAGAAATGTAAGTAAATGCACCGTATTAAATGTTACTTTCACTACCTCTAATAGGCTAGTTTCCTACTAGTCAAATCAGCTTCTTTTTAAGAACTGTCAAAACGATTAACTAATATGGAATTATGTACTATGAAATACTGAGGAGTGACGTCACAGTCAATTCATTTACTTTATATCTTTTTCTTTGACTTATTAAATATAAATTATCTTTAAACATAACTAGTGTCCATATTTTTCTTCGAATTATGTGGTGCTTTATTTCGTGCACTGCATAAAATATTTTATTTTAAGTATAAGAAACTAGCCTAAATTCTCTATATCCATTATCTTTGCATAAACGTAAGCAAACAAAATCGCTACCAATCCAATCTAAGTTCTATTCAATCGGACCAATTCATTTGCAACAAATAGGGTTACGCTAACTGTCGGTTCATGCAAATACATGTTTTGTGACTTCACACGCTTTTAGCTTTATTGCTCCTACTTTATTTATGCGCTTTTCCTGAGCTCCTACCATGAGTTTTGATGAGTTAGAATAGGTTATTAGCTGGGTCCAGAGCAAGGCACGTCGTGAGGCAATGTGCTCGAACGGCAAACCTGCCTCAGCCGAGGCAGGTTGTTCGGCCGGGGCAGGTTGTTCGGCCGAGGCAGGTTGTTCGGCCGAGGCAGGTTGTTCGGCCGAGGCATACGTGCTATGTAGACACACAGCACGTTCGCTCGCTCCGTGTGGACCCGGCTATTAGCGTATACGTCTATACGACGTGGAAAACTTATAACAACATAAACGCACGCCTTTCAGAAGAAGGAAGAGAGCATAAAACACCCCTTTCAGTGCCACTTTTAGCAATGAAGGGGTTGAAATTAAAGAAAACTAAATTATATTATTTCAATGTCAGGTTGCTTGCCCATCGACCACACCACAATATAGCTATATCCCACAGTAGAATGCTATCATACGACACCCGTGAGAAGAAAAGGGGTGGTGAAATTCTTACTTAAATGGGTAGGTACGGAAAATGTGATTTTTGGTTCTAATAATTAACCATTTGGGGGCGCTGTTAAATTTTTTCATACGTCCATTCATGAAAGCATGAATATCATTTTCTGTGATGTTTATTCTACAAAAACGACAACGACTCGTAGTAGAGGTTCTGGTGGTTGCTCGTAATTCTCGTTTCTTGGAGAAAACGTCGGAAAATAACGCTTTTTAGCAAGTCTTAGCGGCTAAGGAATGTTTATTGCTCGGTAAAGTAGTAAGGTAATATCGCATTAGCAAATAGTGGGCGAAAGCGTGGATTTAACGTTTAAAAAGTTTACAGAGTTATTATTGCACGCGGTGTATGTCGTACTTATTTGTAAATAGTGAACTGAATGAATACTAAATAATGCTGAACATTTGCTCAGAAAAGTGGAAACTAAATTACTTATTAGATTTTTTTAAAAGCTGACTATATTCCTGTTAAGCGCATTGTGTTATGGGTATTTCTTGGGAGAAAAAAAAATACATTTTTATACTAAAGTTTCGTTTGCGGTGTTTGCGAGTCGCATATTTCACTAATTAAAATGTTTGTCTCTTTCACACGACTTTCATTATTATGTACGGATTCGGAGACAATATTTGCAAAATGAATGAAATTTCACTAAAGGGTCCCGTGTAAAATATTGTTAATGTTACTTTGACAACAATCGCAGTACCAATATAAATTGGTCTCTGTATGTGTTGTTTTATTTCATGAACAATATTAATATTTTTGCTTAAACCCTTGAAGCTACAAGTCAAAAAACTAGCATCTGTCTAAAAGACACACATACATATAACATAAATATTTTAACCTTGGCGGCACATGCGTAAAAAAATGATTTGATAGATTTCTATGATGAGAACTCAGAAATATCAAAATGAGATGCATTTTTGAACGTTCATATAACTATATGCTTCGAAAGCAATATAAGTAAGGTATGTAATATATGTAATATACAATGGTGGTTGCTCACGTTCAGTGTCGCTCTCAATTTATGGTTTTTATTCGGACTTTATAGCCTTTGTAAGCCAACCTTTACTCCGATTTGTACCAATGTCATTTTGATTCCCCTCTAGTTACGTATGTCGAGGTTCCATTATACTGGCTCGCGCGCTCTCAACTCTAACCATTGCTCGTGAAAGCATTTGGAATAACCAACCAGCCAGAAGCGAGTTCAAAGCATACCGGCCCCGCCGATTCGGAGGTTAAATTAACGCTATATTTTAAGGATTACAAATATGCCCAAAATTTCCCTTTCACAAAGCTTTGCCTGCACGCATACTTCGGGGGACAAAAAATATTGGCTTGTGGTTTGACTATATCCGAGGTTTATATTGTACCTATTGTCGTTGGCATCCTATCCTGTGACTGTGAGCAATATTCCAGATATTCGGTGAAAGCTGGTCTACTACCAATACAACGCAGTTTCCGGGTTTTTTTTAGGACATCATAGGCGGCAAGGGTTATTTATATAGGATTTACATACTTCATACTAAGAATTGTACTTCGATTTTTTAGCGTCATCTATTGAATACTATCACAACTACACTGATGAGGCCTACAATTTTTTTATTTTTCAAAATATGTATTGACGTGATATTATACATACATACATACATACAATCACGCCTATGTCCCATGAATTTAAAATAAAGAAATATGTCATTTGTTCTTGTAAAAAATAAAAACACATAAAAATATTTGGGGAAAATATGATTTTGGCCACTTCCAGGCTGCGAACAGCGCCATCTAGCCCATACATTTCAGGGGTACGCTTTTTTGTATGGGCTTTGTCAGTCCCGTACTAAATCGTTCTTGGTAGGCGGTTTAAAAAATACCAAAATATAAACTAAAATTCGTTAGGCTTCCAGGGGATCGATTTTTGAATTTCGAACTCACGAACTCGCTGTTCGAAAGTCTGTGGAAAACGACGTAATGCTATTTTTGAAAAATGACGGCTAGTAATTTTAAAACTAGTGGTAATGACCACTCGTTTTCGATTCTGTTAGCAGAATTTAAATCGCTAGTAGTGGAGATATTATTGAACGAATTTCACGAAATTGAATGGCCGAGATTCAATAATCGACCCCCCGATCATGAACTACCGTTCATTCAGTGAAGTTAGCGTTTCTATGACGTTATAATACTAAATAAGAAGGTTTTCCAAAACGTTTTGTTGAAAATTATATTTTGCCTTGAACTTGGTATTTAGTTATTGCACTATTTTGATGAAGTAGGTAATATTCAATAACTACTTTAATTAAGAGTACCTCGTGAGATCCTGTAATTGGCTTTTTGTTTTCTATCTTGTTGTACTCGTATATTGTCATTTTACAGCTGATAACTCTCCACAATATAAATAAACAATGAAATGTGTTAGCGTATAGAGAAATGTGCTTTATTCCAATAGGTACTTATGTACCTGAAACACTAAATGACCGGTTAGCACCAATTATTTCTGCTTCAGAACATAACGCCTCCACATTAGAGGCAATCTAGGCAATCATAGTGCGAGCTATAACCATAGAGGCTAAGAGGCATTCTCTCGAAGTGGATCACTAGTGACTGGCGATTCACGAAACATCTTCTACCTACAACACGAGTTGTTGCCTAGAGTAATTTTACATCAACCTCCTTGCGTTATCCCGGCATTTGACACGGCTCATGGGCCTGGGGTCCGCTTTGACAAGTAATCCCAAGATTTGGCGTAGGCACTAGTTTTAAGAAAGCGCCTGCCATCTAACCTTCTGGGCTTGGGTAACTATTGAGAATTAGTCCGGTTTCCTCACGATGTTTTCCTTCACCGAAAAGCGACTGGCAAATATCAAATGACATTTCGCACATAACTTCCGAAAAACTCATTGGTACGAGCCGGGATTCGACCCGTGACCTCCGGATTGAAAGTCGCGTGCACTTACCGCTAGGCCACTAGCGCTTCTAGAGTAATTTCACAGTGTAAGGATGACTCAGTAGTTACTCTCCGTCAGCAGCGACGCGAAAGGTACCTACTGCGTTCGAAAGCACGTGGTTGAACAAAATGACTATAAATGTAAACTTGACATCGTCGAAAATAAGCTGTTGTTATTTAATACTATTAACTATAAGTATTAGTATAATAATACACCATTATATCAGTCAGAAAACACAAAACATATCATTATGCATGTTATTCTTATCCACGTTTATCCAAATCCGCTTGCATGTGTTGCGTACGTACACGACGCGCTTGTGTGCACCCCGCGCGGCGTACGTTTGTAGGAAGAGTTATTATTGGTTTTATACTGTGGTAGTTTTACATACAGGATGAAAATGGGTCAAAAAGATTTAGTAAAAACGTCACTTCTGTGGACAATATTATAAAAGTTAACGACTCTGGTACATTCGTATCCCGTTTTTCGTATTTGAGTGTCAAGAACTAAAAAAATGTTTCCCGTCATTAGAATGTCGTCTAAAAATTAGCACTAGATTTTCTTAACTTTTGTAATGTCCACAGGAAAGATATAACCAATTACCCATACATTAAAATCTGTTTGACCCAAATACGAGACGGAAAGGACAATCGTATCAAAGGTAATTGAGATATTTGAGTAAAACAACGGGAGTAAGTTAACACAGCTGATGCTTTATTCCAGACTAAAGGTATATCTACAATATTATGAGTACCTACATATCTATACATAACAGTTATATTATACAGGGAAGTTGCCTTATCGTTGTTGTATCTACGCATGTGATATTAAATATGCTGCGCATTCAAAACCGACAACCGACATATTTTTACATCATTTGTTTCAGCTTTACTACGCTTATGTTTACCGTAAAAACGCGTTTTCTCTAGTAAAAACCAGTTTTCAGTGTAGCCTCATAGGCTACGCTCTTTGCTCGTTGTTAAAGGACTACGGGGTAGTCCGTAGTCCTTAACTACTAACTGATTCAGCTGATTTTTTTTAAAGGTACTTCCATAATTTCGTTATTAGACAAACGCGAATAAAAATCGCGTGGTGAAAATACAGCCCTTATTGCCAATGTGTAACGCCGTGGCTTGCGTGGGCGACGGTCGCGCGATGGTCGCGCGACGGCGATGCGACGCATGCGAAATCAAACCTTATCGATATGGAAGTATGAGACGCGACGGCGACGGTCGCGCGACGGTCGCGCGACCGTCGCCCACGCAAGACACGGCGTAACACTATGATTATACTTATGTACCTACTTTTCAAGAAAATTCATCATCATCATCATATCAGCCCTATGTCGCCCACTGATGAGCATGATGATCTTGTCCCGGTCCTGAGTTAATCTCATCCAGTTGTGACCCGCAATTTTCCGGATGTCCACCCAACAAGCCAACGGATGCCAAGCGCTTCGTACATTGTAAGCAGTTACCATTCCGTTGACATTTTCAAGAAAAATGAACGCTTTATTCGAAACCAGTATCGTACGATGATATTTTTTCCTTCGTTAATTGCCAGTTACCTACGTAAGGTAAGGTAAGGGGTAGGCCGAAGTGAAGCAATGAGGAGGCACACTCAAAGGTTATGACAGATGGCGCCACCTTATTAGTCCATTACACAGATAAAAAATACGTGAGAGCGAAAAGAAGATATTTTTTACTCTCTCTCAGTGTTGTTATAAGACTAGTCTTGAAGACTTTTAAACCTTAAAGACTTGCAAACCCTAAAGGTTCACGCTTTAAAGACTCAAGTGTTAAAGGTTTTAGCTCAGAAGCGGTTCAGAACCTTAACGACTCAAGCTTTTTATGAGCTCTTAAGAGTGAGTCTTTAAGACTCGGGCTTCATAGAGAGCTCAAGCCCCCTAAACCTCGAAGGCCTGTGTCAAGCTTTAAGAGCTCAAACAACGGGCTTTATAGGCAGATAGTATTTATTTTTAACCCTTAATTTGACGGTATCGGTTTGGTAGATTTTAGGGTTCCGCACACAATGGGTAAAAACGTAAGTCTATTACTAAGACTCAGATATCCGTCCGCCCGGTCACGTCACCACGCTGTATCTCATGTATCTCAGGATACTAAAAAGTACGGAAATCTCAGTGGGCGAGTCCGACTCGCACTTGGCCTGTTTTTTTTACTTCTGACCTTAGGATCTAGTTTATTAAAAGCTCTTAAACCTTAAATGCTACAAACCTTATAGACTTAAACCTTCAAAGCTTAGGAGTCTTTAAAGCTTGAGGACTAAAGACTCGAGGATTCTGTGCTCGTAAGCAGCAACGCAAACTTATAAGGTTGAGGCTTATATGGTCGAGGCTTTAAGGTTCGAGGCTTTAAGACTCAGAAGTCACGACTCGAGTTTTGTAGTTTACGCCTCAAAGCTTAAATTCACAACTCTAGAGACTCTCTCATATATAAATGACAGTGACATGCCTAGATACTTGCACAGGCGCCGCCTGGCGGGATAAAATGTCAGTGTGCCTCCTCATTCTCATCCCCTATGTCCATACATTTGCAACACCAAAAGGATCCTATATCGTAAATGGTTCAGGGCTTTAAGGCCATGTTTAAGATTATTTTATTTCAAGGGTTCACATTAAAGCTGGTTTCCTAAGGCACTACGTTAACTAATCTTTGCAAGAACCACCCCACTCGAGTGCTAAATCAAGGATTATCCTCAACACAAGGCAATTAGAGAAGACAATTAATGCCGCCTCATTAGAACACAATACAGCTTGGTCTTGGTCAGCATGCGCCTTTTAGAGGGTGAGGCACTAAAATAACACGTGAAGTGACTTCTATTGTCGTAAACAGATAAACAATTCATTAATTATCTTAGGCTCGTTTAATGGTGGTTTAAAAAATGCGCTGGTGGTCTAGCTGTAAGAGCGTGCGACTTTTATCCGAAGGTCGTGAATGAGTTTTTCGAAATTTATGCCCGAATTGACATTTGATATTTGCCAGTCGCTTTTCGGTGAAGGAAAACATCATGAGGAAACCAGACTAATTGCTAATAAGTCCTGTTACCCTTCGGGCTGGAAGGTCAAATCGCAGTCGCTTTTGTTAGACTAGTGTCTATGCCAAATCTTGGAATTAGTTGTCAAAGCGAACATCAGGCTTTCATGAACCGTGGTGAATGGCGGATAAGGCAAGGGATTAGTCCGGTTTCCTCACGATGTTTTCCTGCACCAAAAAGCGACTGGCAAATATGAAAAGTCATTTTGCACATGAAAAATATTTAAATCATTGTGGTTTAAAGTCCACTTATTCACTTTATCCAATCAGAACAAAATAAATTATAAAATTGTGCCCAATTTATTTTTGACTGACTTTCCTTTATACTGAAACCTTTAGCACAACTTGCCTTGTCGCGCGCGAGTCCATACATCAAGCGCGACTTCTAGTATGGACTCGCGCGCGACAAAGCAAGTTGTGCTAGAGGGGCAGATTGCTTCACATTTAAAGCGACACAAAGCTGGTTAGATTCCGTAAGTCAATTAAATACGAGTACACCTAATATTTATACTAAAAGAGGTCTAACAACATAATAATATACCTTAATATTTAGGTAAAATATACATTGAAACGTTAAAAAAGGATCAAAGAGGAGACTAATCCAGTGAAACCCAGAGACAAAGTCCAACGAAGCACTTTTATTAATGAGCAACTATTCCGAAGCCAGCACATAAGTAAAAGGCAACCGAGCGAAAAATGTACCAAAAGGGGCATGAAATAAAAATATTCGTATACCGATAGCGGAGGATATACGGGGCGGTGCGGCAGAGTGTGATCGAAACTTTGTTAAAGGTACCGTTTAGAATTAGACTACAACATAACCGTTGCAGCTCGATAGTATTACAGCCGTAGTAAATGTTTAAATTGATATCCTGCGTACGCCTTTTTAGGGTTCCGTAGTCAACTAGGAACCCTTATAGTTTCGCCATGTCTGTCTGTCCGTCCGTCCGTCCGTCCGTCCGTCCGTCCGTCCGTCCGTCCGTCCGTCCGTCCGTCCGCGGATAATCTCAGTAACCGTTAGCACTAGAAAGCTGAAATTTGGTACCAATATGTATATCAATCACGCCAACAAAGTGCAAAAATAAAAAATGGAAAAAAATGTTTTATTAGGGTACCCCCCCTACATGTAAAGTGGGGGCTGATATTTTTTTTCATTCCAACCCCAACGTGTGATATATTGTTGGATAGGTATTAAAAAATGAATAAGGGTTTTCTAAGACCGTTTTTTGATAATATTAATATTTTCGTAAATAATCGCTCCTAAAGCAAAAAAAAGTGCGT
Organism: Leguminivora glycinivorella; assembly: GCF_023078275.1. Classification (NCBI taxonomy): domain Eukaryota; kingdom Metazoa; phylum Arthropoda; class Insecta; order Lepidoptera; family Tortricidae; genus Leguminivora; species Leguminivora glycinivorella. The sequence goes on from NC_062973.1 coordinate 19,859,605, forward strand.
CCCCCTCTCTAACTTTTGAACCATATGTTTAAAAAATATGAAAAAAATTACAAAAGTAGAACTTTATAAAGACTTTCTAGGAAAATTGTTTTGAACTTGATAGGTTTAGTAGTTTTTGAGAAAAATGCGAAAAACTACGGAACCCTACACTGAGCGTGGCCCGACACGCTCTTGGCCGGTTTTTTCTTAGAAATATATGTATGTATTGTACACCTATAGCTATTAACCCCTGCAATGCCGAGGTCCAAAATTTTCTAGGAAATTAATAACGTTCGAAATTTCAAATAAAGTCCAAATTGTCTGTGACGCATGCGGGACTAGGCATTCGAGGGGAAGTATACATTTTTGTGTCACTAAAAGTTGGTTGAATAACTTGAATTGAGTTACGTGTGTATTCCAGGCATTTCTAGCAGAATTTGTTTCACAAAATGCACAAAGAGCAGTGGAGCGTTATTTCAAACCACATATCTAAGCTTCTTCATGTTTTGATTCCCACATTTCTCTTCTTATCTTCAAGACAATTGGGATAGACATTGCAGTCAAACGCTTGTCAACGCCGCAAATGACATCTCGTGTGTTTTCGTTGGGCCTTTCCAAGTAGACTAGTTATAGTAGTTATGTTTAATAGACCCGTACTCGCGTCATCTATTTTTTTTAAACTATGGGTCTCAATAGTCTCCATTTTTGTGCGTTTATTCACTTACAGTTTGTGGATTGCCTCAAACTAAGTTTCGTATGTTTTCCTTAGGCCTTCGCAGCAGAATCTATTTCACAAAGTGCCTGTTGCTCGCGCAGTATATTTCTTTAACACTATGCTTCTTAAAGAGCCAAAGCGGACCCCAGGCTCCCATGAGCCGTGGCAAATGCCGGGAAAACGCAAGAAGGATGACGATGATATGCTTCTTAAAGAGAGCAATGCACTGTTTTTGCAATCTACATCTCTTCTCAGCTAGCTTTGCCTCGTGTGTTTTCTTAGGCCTTCGCAGCAGAATCTGTTTCACAAAGAGCCTGTTGCTCGCGCCGTATATTTCTTTAACACTATGCCTCTCAAAGAGAGCAATGCAATGTTTTTGCAATCTACATCTCTTCTCAGCTCTGCTGGATTAACTATAGTTTGTCAAACGCCACTAGCTTTGCCTCGTGTGTTTTCTTAGGCCTTCGCAGCAGAATCTGTATCACAAAGTGCCTGTTGCTCGCGCCGTATATTTCTTTAACACTATGCCTCTCAAAGAGAGCAGTGGAGCGAGTAATGTTCTGTACGGGATACGTGCTCGTGCGGCATTAGTTTTCTCTTTATGTCATTACTAGCATTTGGAATGTTTTGGTTTATCTGTTTTCTGGGATAAAATTCAATTTCTTTTAGTGTGTTTTATAATGTAGCTCCTCTCAATTAAATTCATTTATTCTATGTTTTTCAATAAGTAGGTACCTAGGATATGAATCATTTTTATATTTTTAATTCTTATACTTAACATAATTGTATGTCCTTATACTGTGTTATTAGAAAGTGAAAGTAACAACCTTAGTCCGTTTTCACATTATCCAATTCAATATCGGATGGCGGAAGGATCTCAATGGAAAAAATCCAAGATGGCGCCTTAATAAATACAGGACATCGGATCGGATAGTGTGAAAACGCACTTACGACCATGTCCGTGTGAGATCATAATTTTGTATATTCGAGTTTCATCTCTTATCTTAATTTGACTTAACCTTAGATAATTTTAAGATAAGTTATATAGAATTTAAATTAACGTTAGTTTTTCTACATCTATAAATCTCGAATAACTACTTTATAAAATATTTCGAAATCAACCCCCAAACAAACAAATACGTCACCAAGCCCCCATTACAATATTACAAACACAATTCAAACTTAAAACGCGTTTAAAACTTCCTAATTAATTCCTCTAAAATTTCAGCTATCCGTTATCGTTAGTCTAATCCCCATTAGTAGCTGCTTTTATGTCGGCAAATATTTATAGCCCGATGCAAAAGGCGAAGATTAGTCTTGCCAAGACAAACGATCCTGTTCTTCTTACTTTCTTACATGACAAAGACGCAACTTTGCCGAGTCGACGTTTCAGGGGTTATTCTGGTGTCTCATTTAGAGTATATGAGTCGAACGAACGGAAAGACTTTAGACTAGAGATGGGCCGAATATGGACTTTGCCGAATACGAATATTTGGCCGAACATTCGGTACAGCTCTTACCGAACCGAACATTCGGCCGAATATTCGGTTACGCCTTATTTTTAAAGCGAATGTTAAGATTAAAACTATGAAATGATTGATAATGTTTATACATACTACAACTATGTTCTTATGATTTAGTGGATAACTAAAACTTAGTTAAAACAACTCTGAACTCTTCTCAACTCTTAAACTACGGTTTTTTAACTTTTTTACAAAACAATTGTGTTTATATTTTGACGCATTTCTAGTAGTTCCTTAGAAAGCTACTAAAATAGGAGCTTATTATCCAATGGAATACGTAAGATCTTCATTAGTTATTTACTTTGTTTATTCGGTAAATATTCGGCAATGCAACCGAACTATTCGGCCGAATACGAACATTGAAAAACTTGCCGAATATGCCGAATACCGAATATTTACCGAATATTCGGCCCATCTCTACTTTAAACAAACACACTTGACGTGAAAGTCCTTACAAATGTTAGCGCCGCAATTATCCCAAATAAACATTTTTCAAAATGGACGACCGGTCTGACAAAATCGGTATTGACCCTGCCTGCTAAGCCGCGGTTCTGGGTTCGAATCCCGGTAAGTGTGTGATGAGCACAGATATTTGTTCCTGAGTCATGGATGTTTTCTATGTATATAAGTATGTGTGTTATCCATTTAAATATGTATATTATCGTCGCTCAGCACCCATAGTACAAGTTTTGCTTAGTTTGGGGCTAAGTTGATCAGTGTAAGGTGTCCCCAATATTTATTTATTTATTAATTTAAATAAAAATAAATAAATATACCAATTGGGCTATTCTAACACAAATCATATTTTTAACTAACCGAGGTAGGTTACGAGTAAGTACCCAACTAAAAATAATTATGTTGTTAAAGAATAGTCATTTTTGTGTGCCTTAAATATCTAATAGAATTACCCCCTTATTCATAAACGTACTCTAAAGTTATCAAGCCGATAAAGTTCGTTTGTCCTTTTCTATCACACCAATACGTCGGAAAGGGACAAACGAACTTTATCGGCTTGATAACTTTAGAGTACGTTTATGAATAAGGGGGTTATTATTTATTATACACAGTAATACAATAGAGAGGGACCTTCGAGAAGGTCACTAACCGCATACGCTACTGTTACAACAACGATAGGGTTGAATTCAGGACTTTTGTTTTTAGTGTAGTAATTTTAGTCACAAAGATCACTCAATGAATAAATACCGTGATGGCATTCATGAGTGATATCCAAATAATCTGTCTCATAAAAAAAAAAAATAGGAAACATTTATTTCGGACGACTGAATCCATAGTTTGTTAGTTACAATAATACTTAAATTACTGTTAGGACAAGTTGTTGGCAGGTCCAGTGCCTAACAAGTGCACCAATCCATCTCCGTGCCATTACGACTACGGCATCCGTAGGCAAGCATGGCACTTACAAATAGTGCGATAGGGACGGCCTGACGTTTTTATCATTTATCGTGCGACCATACTTGCCTACCAGACTGTGACGGCTAACTATAATCAGCCGGCGTATCATGCTTCCAATTTTATCACTTATCCACGTGGATAAAGCATCCGTCACGCTTTAGCAAGTATGTCAGTATGAGAGTGACAGATGTCTTATCCACGTGGATAAGTGATAAAATTGGCAGCATGATACGCCGGCAGACTACAGCATTGAGACGTGCCAAAGAAAAACTGTCAAACCTAGAGACCAACAACTATTGGATAGGCTCAACACTTGACTCATGTCAACTCGCAACAGCCACAATACTTTTCCAGAAATATTTCTGTTGTGTAAGTTTAATCTTGAGTTCCGACATCGCGGAATCGCGCCTTTAATCCTGGCTGTGACGACTTTATTCGTCTTGCAAATTGTTCCTTGTTTCCTTGCCGCTGTTTTGGTGCGTAATATCTAAAATTATTTTTTTATGTAGCGTCTGAAAAAATGAAGTGTCTGAAAGTGCTAAATATTTTATGTCAGCGGGCTGAAACTTGACACTTTTGGCCTTGAATCTTGAATTAGTGTATTATGCCACATCTCGGACATGATCAAATATATTATGAAAGAGGCGCGTTCCTAGCACACATTCTAAGCTCGTGTAAAATCGCTGTCAATAGAAACTGTCAACAATGTAAACAAACCATTATAGGTATAAAATATCAATATTCTAGCATGGCACAGTTTTATTATTTTAAAGGTTGAGACTTGAGGAGAATCATAATGTAAAATGAATTGATTAAATAACACATGGATTTAGCCAGTATCTGATGAGTTAGAATGGAAATAAAAGACATTTTGACTGCAAGGTTTGCTTACATTGTTCACAAATTCTATTGACGGCGATTCTAGGTGAACGCGTACCATGCTTGTATGAGTTAGATATGACAGGTCGACTGTTCGCGTTTTTGACAGGCGGTAACTGTGAGATAACCGAGAGGGGGTGGGCAGCACTATCAGCGGGGAGCGGGAGTGGCCATCATACTGTACGATAGTACTCTTTATTATACTGTGCTTGAGTCTTGAATTAGTGTATCATGCTACGTTTAACACGTGCGGGAGTGACAAGTGTTTTCCTGAATTCTCTGTGATAATGATAAGTAACACGATACGATTCCTAATTTGCATACCTAATTATATTATTTTTGTGTAGGTCTGTGAAATCCGAAGGAATTTAGAAATACGTTTTAAGGAGGTATTGCAAGTTGGTAGCTTTGTACGACAATCATTATTCTAGGCTTAGAAGAAGCGCTATTTGAACATTCAATCATTTTTTTTGTTGTAGTGTGAGAAATTTTATATCCAGTGCTACGAGGTATTTTTCATTACCTACTAAACGAACTTGTATTCTTACATTGCGTATAGTATAATATTCACTTCGCAAAATATGGCTACCGGATGAAAACTCAACCCGGTATATGCATGACCCAATGTGAAGTCTGACAAGAATTCTGTACTTAATTTAATTTTTAATAAAGATACATTTGTATAGTTTTCTTCACTCGGCAACGAAAATAGCTGGACACTGATAAATACAAATTAAGACCAAATTGGCCATTAATTGATATAATTTATTTGCTCCTCAGTTTAATGAAATAATCATCCGGTAATCGAGCCGCGCGTTCCGGGCGCGTGGAAACATTGATATAAAATGTTCTGGAAGTCTCAAGTCTGGAGTAGGTACCTATCATTTTAAATTTCATTAATTTCTTATACCAATATGCGAGTACAAAACAAAAAAACGCTGTACTCGTAAAATATGAATTTAACCGTTTAATTTATGCTTTATAACATCTATCCATCCATCGCGCTGTCCCTGTCACACCATGTTATACATGTATGTACAGTAAAACTTTTAAAACAGCGTGGGAGCACCGATCACCATGAGTGATCAAAACATTACATTTTTAACCGCCGCCCAAAATCTCTGGGTGGTTGTATTTTTTTTTTAAATTATAAATGGGCTTACTCTTGGCCACAGACTAGCCAAAGGCAAAGACGTACGTCTTTGTGGCCTACGATGGAGTGAGCTCTCCCAGAAGATGCCTGTTAACTCTTGATTTGAAGGTTGCCGGGTTATATGAGCTCGGAAATATAGCCCGGAAATATATTTTAATGTTTGTTCCACGATATCTCCATCATTACTGGACTGATTAATTTTTTTTTTATCGAATGTATATGCATACAGATTGGTTCTATTTTTATCAGAACCCGGTTCTGATGATGGATCCTGAAGAAATCGAGGGAACTCCTCAAATATTAAAGGTATGTGGTGATTTTTGTGTTTTTATAAAAACCGAATGGATATACGTACGGAACAGAGACATTTTGGTGCAGTGAAACTGCTGATGATGGTCCTAACAGAACTTCTCAAATCTGAACGGCACACTTATAGTGACTTTGGTATTTTTATAAGAACAACATGCACTTACGTCCAGAACAGTGACACTTGGTGCAGTGGAACTGCTGATAATTATCAGAACGTCCTTAAATCTTTCAGCACGCTTATAATGGCTTTGGTATTTTTATAAAAATAGCTTGCATTTACGTATAGAACAGTGATATTTATTTGTTAGGAGATTCTTCTTTTTGTTATGTTTGTTAAGCATATTGAATTTTCAGGTCAAATTGTATCAAGCTCGATTTCTTATAATCTGATAAGATCGGATTCATGAGGATTTGATTTGAGGAAACTCTTCAATCCTTAACGGTAACATACAGAGTGGGGCCTGTAACAAAGGCGAAGAATTGAACTGTAGGCTATTCTCCTTATACATACTGATCAACATTTGTTCAGTGACTTTTAAAAATTATGAAGTCTTTAAATTTTTAATTTTTCATACAAAATAAATATTAGCTTTAATGTACGCCATTATTGTTGTCATTGACGTTGTCTGTCACACTTTAGACTTAACAGAATTCGCAATACATTACCTCTTAGAAAAAACTTTCAAGGGTGATAAAAATCAAAATACAAGTTATTTTTAAAAGTCGCCGAACAAATGTTGATCAGTATAAGGAGAATAGCCTAGAGTTCAATTCTTCGCCTTTGTTACAGGCCCCACTCTGTATGTACATAATTACGTATTCGTATTTCCATCAAATAATTAAAGATTTAAATTAAAACCAGTTTAAAAAAATACATACACATTTCTACATAATCCAACACCCGCAAGTACCTTTCATCAAACTCCAAAAGCGGCAATTTTCATTTCTTAAAAATTATTGTTCCGACAATTACCCACTATCAAAACATAATACACGAAACGCGTTCTAAATTAAAAATGACATCTTTACAGGCCAGTTTTGTAACTCTATCCCGCTGTCATTCGTCAATTAACCGAAGGCGAGAAAGTCCCTAATAGCAGCTTTAGTGTAACTTCAACAGCTGGAAACTGCGTATACGCTCAAATAGATCTTAATTGGCGTGGCGACACAAATCATCGTAACACCAAACACTGTGTAGCGTAGACTGGACACTTTTATGAACAACTGAGTCTGTCGATGGCATGGTACAATAGATAGTGTTCTGGAGAATGGTAACAAATCTATAGGTAGAGCTAAGTTATTGTGAAGTCAGCATGTCAGTCTGCCGATAAGCAATAGGTAAATAGTCCTAACAAATTTAGGGCCACTTGCGTCAACGAAAATGGTGGGTTAACCCTCGGGATTAATTTTATATGGAATTTGACAGATGACAGCCCACTAACTCCGTGTTAAGTAGTTGGTGCAAGTGGGCCTTAATGTAATAGGAACAGCTGGTAACTGTGGTTCGTAGACTATTTAGATACTTTTCTGATGCACTGTTGTGAATATAGAGTCAACAATCAGAGTCATGTTAACTACAGATAATAAAAAATGAATGAGTCTATAATCAAACACTTCCCAATGACCTTTCCACTAGGTATTCAATTATTTATTTATTTATTTATTCTCTTTATTCATTTTAAATCTCAGGCTAGGTTATTTTATAATATGATTATAAAAGTAAAATACAACACCACTTACAAAACAATACAAAATATATAAACACATTCTAAAAAACCTAACCTAGGGTGCCGCCAGCAGCGGGGCAGGGCCCAAGCTGCCGGTGGTTAGGGCTGCAGAGAGAGGAACCGTCGGACTATCCGCGCCGTGTCCAAGATCACCGCCTTCTGCATCTGACCCTTGATCCAACCACCTAGCGAGAGTCTCTCTAGATGTTGGTCGAGACTCTTCGCTATGAGACCGTTCGCTGAAACGACTATCGGGACAATAATCGTCGAATCAACATCCCACATGGCGGTTATCTCGTAAGCCAAGTCTAGGTACTTACTGGACTTGTCCTTCTCGGCTTTCACGAGATTCTCATCATGGGGGATGGTGATGTCGACGAGCACGGCCCGGCGTTGCGATCGATCTATTATGACAATGTCAGGCTTATTGGCTACAATAGTCCTGTCAGTGATAATAGATCGATCCCAATAGAGCGTGGCACGGCCATTTTCGAGAACTGGCGCAGGTATGTACTTGTAGTACGGTACTTCGCGGTCCACAAGGCCGTATTGAAGAGCAAGCTGCTAGTGAATGATCCTGGTTACGAGATTATGCCTGTGCAAGTACTCACCGTTAGCTAGATGAGAACAACCGGAGATGATATGCCTGAGTGACTCTCCGGGACGGCGGCATGCCCGACAAATGTCGACCGTGCCGTCCTTCAGGATATATTTCCGGTAGTTGTTCGTCATCATAACTTCGTCGGCAATTGCACAGGCAAAACCCTCGGTTTCTCCGAAGAGGTCCCCGAATCGTGACCAGTTCACCGATGCGAGCAGGTCTACATCTGGTCCCGTGAGGGCCTTGTAGAACCGCCCGTGTAGCTGCTTGCTCTCCCATACCGCCCTGCGGTCCGCAGTACTTAGTGCCACAGGTTTGCGCCAGTTCTCTTTCGCCAAGGAGAGCGGTGTGAGGTTTCCGTCCACTGCCACCACATCACGATGTATCCCGCACTCGTTGTTAAGGAAGTAATTCCTTAGATTGTACACCTCACGGTTGTGGAGATTTTTGGCGTTTAGGAAGCCTCGACCTCCGCACTTCCGTGGGATGTACAATCTCATAACAGACGAGCGCGGGTGTAACATACGGTGTGTGGTAAGCAGTGAGCGGACCCTCCGGTCCAGGGCGTCCAGCTCAGTCTGGGTCCACCTTAGTATGCCAAAGGAGTATGTGAGTAGAGGCATTACCCAGGCGTTAAAGGCGCGCACTTTGTTGCCTCCTGACAAAAGACTGTTAAGGACTTTTGTGAGCCGACTGAAAAAGCGCTTCTTCACCGACCGTCTAATGCCAACATCCTCAATACCCAACGACTGTGACATACCAAGGTACTTATAGGTTTCTGATTCAGAGATAGATCTGAACGACATCGTCTCAGAAAGTTGTAAATTTTCTGAATTTACAACCTCCCCCCGCTGTACATGCATAACCGCACACTTATCGACACCAAACTCCATTCTGATGGCGGTACTGAAAACTTCTGTGGTGTTCAATAGCACCATCGGATCGTCCATGTACAGAAGGTGAGAGATGACTTCACCCTCTCTCCGAAGCCGGCAACCTAGCCCAGAATCCTTCAGCAGCGTGCTGAGGGGATTCAGAGCTAGGCAGAACCATAATGGACTCAAACTGTCACCCTGGAATATTCCTCGCTCAATCCTTATGAAGTCCTGCGGGCCAGGGGGGTCATCCCTGCCTCCTGGTTGACGAAGGACTGTGGTCCACTGCCTCATACATGCAGCCAGGAAGGATATTAAAGCTGCATCAAGTTTATACAGCTCCAATACCCTTCTCAGCCATGAATGAGGCACCGAATCAGGCCTTCTTATAGTCAATCCAAGCGGCCGAGATGGCCCCCTTGTTCCGCCGAACTTGTTGGCAAATGGTCATGTCTATGAGGAGGAGCTCTTTAGTACCACGGGACCCAACCTTACATCCATTTTGAGCGGGAGCCAGAATGTTGTTAGCGACAATATGCGCGTTAATTTTTGCTCTCAAAATGGATGTAAGGAGCTTGTAGAGTGTAGGCAAGCACGTAATGGGTCGGTAGTTTTTTGCTTCCGTGGTACTACCGGACTTATAGAGCAGGAAAGTAACACCAGTTGTTAGGGAAGGTGGAAGAGAACCAAGATCGAGGGCTTGTTGAAATTGCGTTGCCAAACGCGAGTGCGAGCATCGAAACCATTTTAGCCAGAAGTTGTGCAATCCGTCCGGTCCAGGACTTTTCCAGTTCTGGACCATACGGGTAGCACAACTTACGTCGTCGGGGCTGATGGTGATAGCCCCCATAGGTTCGATGTTCTCGCACTCGCGTTCGACAACGGTCATCCACTCACCCTCCGTGTGTTCGACGGGCACCGACCAGATGCTACGCCAGAAATCAGACATGGCAGTAGCATCCGGCAGCCGCACGTCAGACACACGAGGGTCGGTTTCCTCCCACCTTCGGTATACTTTCCTTTGGTCGCTTTGAAAAAGACGATTCTGCTGGAATCGGTCCACACGCTTTCTGTATTTATTTATTTATTATTAGATAGATATTTAATAGATAGATAGATTATAGACTTTCCAATGACCTTTCCGCTAGGTATTCAATTATTTATTTATTATTTTTTTATTATTAGATAGATATTTAATAGATAGATAATTAGATAGATAATGACGCAAAAAAAGTCATTCATTCCTTTAATACCGCTACGGGCAAGCACGAACAAAATGCACGATATCCGTGTGATATCTTTCAGATGTCATTATCAGTGTTGTGTTTTATATTTTATACCACACGGTGGCCAACAAATATACAGGCCGCCTGATGATAAGCAGTCACCGTAGCCTATAGACGCCTGCAAATCTAGCGTGCGTAGCCGAATGCACAAACGCCCACGAAACGCTCACGAAACGAAACGCTCGTAGATATCTATCTCTATCGCTCTTGCGTATTGGCACAGCAGAGCCAGACCTTTCGCAGCGTTTCGTTTTCGTTTCGCGTCGTAGAAATGCCATTCGGCTACGGCGCCAGAGGTGTAATATGCGAGTCGCCATAGAAATCAGTGTAAGTTATAATTGGGCAGTACTAATGGTGCTTCCAGACTGGCTGTTATAAATGTTAAATATAACATTGTGTGACAATGACAACTTGACAAGGACAGCATGATGACGGTAATGAAAATGAAATGAAAATGAAATATTTATTTTTCAAGTAGGTATATTACAATGCGCAACGTCAAATAAAGCTAAGTATGTTGTCCCTGTCAGCCTGTGAGAGCATCATAAGGTTATAATTCCAGATTCTGTCGCGTCTACCCATACTCTTTGAATCCCCCGACTTTGTTTGTGATGGGCGTTGATAATCGCGTGTACGCCGTGGGATTTCGTTATTTAATTAGCTACACTAATTTGTATTTATTTCAATTTGTACAATCGCGTCACATCAAAGAGGAATTAAACGTACAGTTACGGCCTTTGATCAAAGTTGCGTAGGTTACTGAATTATAGAAACGGGAAATTGAGTATAAGAGTAATTAAGTGCCGAAGATCATTCAAAATCTTTAACGTCGTGGTTTAGTCCGTGCCTTTTTTGGCAACTAGCTTCCGCAGCAATAAATAAATAAATATTGGGGACACCTTACACAGATCAACTTAGCCCCAAACTAAGCAACGCTTGGGTGCTAAACGACGATATACTTAAATAGATAAATACATACTTATATACATAGAAAACATCTATGACTCAGAAACAAATATCTGTGCTCATCACACAAATAAATGCCCTTACCAGGATTCGAACCCAGGACCGCGGCTTAGCAGGCAGGGTCACTACCGACTGAGCCATACCGGTCGTCAGATATAAGAAAGTTTTGGAAAAATCTTGTTTTTAGTTATATTTTAGTTTTTCTTCTTTGTCCAACCCTGGTCCCGTTATTTGGGGTCGGGTCTCCTCACTCTAAGGCGCCAGGATAGTCTGTCCTGGGTTGTCGGTTCTGGCAATTGGGCTTTCCTAAGGTCTCTCTTTATATTTGACCACCAGGTTGCAGGCGGGCGGCCTCTAGCTTTCTTTCGTTCTGGCATGGCTAGTGCAACTTTTACCACGTGGTTTTCGCTTCGTCTTTTTACATGTCCATACCATCTAAGGCGGTGTTCCGACATTTTTTCTGTGATTGGTGCAATTTTGAAGCTGCCTCTTATGTGCTCGTTACGCACTCGATCCAATCTGGTCACTCCTCCCGCCCAGCGCAACATTTTCATTTCATTTGCATGGACCTTTTGCTCATGTGTCTTGTCCACTGTCCAGCATTCGGACCCATACAGTAGTGCTGGACGTACAGCCGTCTTGTATACCTTGCCCTTGGTCCTTATGGGCACACGCGGATCGCAGAGCACTCCTGTCAAAGACCGCCATTTTTGCCAAGCGACCTGCACTCGATGACTAACGTCGGCGTCTATATTGGCATCAGCAGTGAGCATAGAGCCCAGATATTTGAATTTATCGACAGTGGGGATAGGTATTGTCCCAATACAAATCGTCTGAGAGTCAGAATTTCCACTGAAGGGGCATTTCATGTATTCTGTTTTGCTTCTGCTCACCCGCAGCCCATGTTTTTCTAGAGAGTATGTCCACGTATTCAGGAGTTCTTGCAGATCTTGTGAAGTATTAGCCGCCAGTACTATATCGTCGGCATAGAGCATGGTCCATGGCAATGGCGCCGGTATGTGCTTTGTGAGGTAGTCCATCACTAAGTTGAACAAGAAGGGGCTCAAAACGGAACCCTGATGGACACCTACCCTGACCTGGAACGCTCTACTCAGGCCCGCCAAACTTTTCACTTGTGTAGTGACATTGTTGTACATGTCCTCTATTAGCTGTATGTAGTACTCTGGAACATTCTGTGCTCTAAGAGCCTGCCACACAAGTTTCCGGGGCACTCGGTCGAACGCCTTTTCCAAATCAATGAACGCAAGATGCAAGTCGCGCTTGTTTGTTCTGTGTTTTTCCATCATGATTCTAATTGCTTGTATGGCGTCTGTTGTTGATCTGGACGCTGTGAACCCGAACTGATTTGGAGAAATTTCAGTGAGAGGAATGAGCCGTTTATTTATGATTCGTTCCCAAATTTTTAAAGCATGCGAGGTTAATTTTATGCCTCTATAATTTTCGCATCGAGCCACGTCCCCCTTGTTTTTGTAGAATGGAATCAGATAGCTTTGGCGCCACGACTCCGGCATCCTCTTGGTGGTTAAGATCGTATTGAGCAGTTTGGTCAGCCAGGTCACTGCTATGGGGCCTAGGCGCTTCCACAGGTCGGCTGGTACTTCGTCTGGCCCAGGCGCCTTACGATTTTTCATTTTGGCCACTGCCCATTTAACCTCAACAGAGTCTATTTCGCGTATCGGTCCATGGGTGGGTTCAATAGGGACAGGATTTTCATGCGGAAATTCTTCGTTTAGTAGTTGTTCGTAATATTCGCCCCATCTATCACTAATCTGCGAGTTATTTGTCAACAGAATTTCGTCTTTACCTTTTATGTACTTGTTTACTTTAATATCTGTAGTTGCTCTGTGTCTGTGTTTAGCAATTTTCAAGACTTCGTTTTCGGATGTAGCATTATTTAATCTTTCATAAAAGGCTTGATCTGAATTTCCTCTCTCTTGAGCTATGCATACTTTTGCTTGCTTCTTCGCCTCTTTATATGTATCCTTGTCTTCTTCTGCCAGTGAACTTTGCCACTTCTTAAATTGAGTTTTCTTAAAAGCCAAAGCCTCTTTTATCTTGTCGTTCCACCATTTAGGATCCTTTCCGGAACCAAGAGGTCCTTTGGATACTCCTAATATCTCTACTGCATTAGTTCTACAGTGCTCTTCAAACTTGGACCAAATATCTTCAGCGTGATCGTAAATTACTCCAATATCAGCCTCAAGGTATTCCTTTATCACGGTTATCAACTGTTCTCCTTTAGGACCCTCAAGCTCTTTCCACTTTATTCTTGGCGTTTTATCTACCACTACTCTTATAGGTCTTGGGAGATCATATACTGCAACCAGAATGCGATGTTGGGATGTCAGAGCTTCTCCAGGAATGACCTTGCAGTCCTTGAACTTTTGCTTTGCCGCTATGTCTGAGATGATAAAATCTATTTGCGACGTCTTACCCGCAGACTTGTATGTAATTAGGTGTTCGGGTTTTTTTTGGAAGTTAGTGTTTATTAAAGTTAATGAATGCCTCGTTGCGAAGTCCAATATGCTTTCTCCTTGTTTGTTAATTTCTCCTATCCCAAACCCCCCGTGCGCTGTGCTATAGGCCTGGTTTGTAGTTCCAACATGACCATTTAGATCTCCACCTATGATCTTATATTCATTACATGGTATACTCTGCAATAGCTCATCGAAATCCTCCCAGAATTTGGTCTTTTCCCCTTCTGTGCATCCTACTTGTGGGGCATATGCTGATAAGATGTTGGTGATTTGCTGGTTGTCCAGGGCTAGTTTTACCGCAATTAGACGATCGCTCTTCCGTTCTACATTGATTATACGGGTCTTAAAGTTCCTGTCCAAAACTACAGCCACTCCATTTCTCTTATTGTCCACTCCGTAATATACAACCTGATAGTCATTTCCTATGTCTTTGGATTTGGAGCCTTTCCATTTAGTTTCTTGTAGGCAACAGATACTTATACGCCTTTTGTGTAATATTTTACTAAGCTCTTGGCTCCTCCCTGTGAGAGACCCTAGGTTCCATGTTGCAAGTCTTATTCTTTCTAAGCGCAAATGCGAATTTTGGTTCTTGTCCAAAGATTCGTCGCTTGAGGGGGACGCCCTAGCATTTTTCTTCTTCGTATCTTTCGCATTTGCGTCGCTTAAGGGGTACGCCCTAGTATTATTGCCCATTTCCATTTACTTTACTTTCATGTGAGGAGGAATTTTTGCGGCTAAGGTTTTGTAGCTCCAGTGCAGCCTGGTACCTCAAAATGCGAGGGCAGCCTGCCGCTGGGCTTTTGCCTCTTCCGCCTGCTCCGCCGTACCGATGCCTATCATCTCCGCCTTCGCAGCCGTTGAGGTCTTCACCCGTGACCCTGGGCAGGGGGCTATGTTATACCCCATAGCACTGGGTCCTCGCCCGAACTCCGCCACCCATTCACCCCGGCCTACTGAGGTGAGGGGTGCCCACCCCCGCGACTGGGACGCGCCGGACGAGAATTACCCAAGTGGGAGATAGAGAAGATGACTCTACCCCCCCAGGGGCCGAGTTAGTGGGTGTGTTTGTCACCACACCCAGGGGCAAGTTAGTTATATTTTAGTAACTTATTTGTAATCTGTGGTTTTACTCCTACAGAAGACGAGGAAATACTTTGCTATTACAAGTAGCAACATTTTCGATAAAAGCAGATTTTTCGTGTAAACTACACTAAAGGTACATTTTTATATATAATTTAATAGCGTTCCCAGTCTAAATTAGCTATAAAATGTGTATTTTTTGTTGATTCAACGTCCTGGTACATACCTACAGAGATAAGTTTTATCAAATTGAAATGGAATTGAAATGGCCATGTCGTCAATAATAGCGGACACTAAAGGAGATCATCCCCTGATTCATACGGTTGTAAATAAGTCCTAACTTAAACTATGCTATTATACAAAATGAGACGTGAAATTTTCTCTACAACTTACTTAAACCTACTTTTAGTGACACTGTCGTTTCAAGCCATTTTAAGTTTTATTTCAAAGTCGTAAGATCTTCACAGTATGCATTTCAGTTAGTGGGTATAACAAACTCCATAAGTTGCACTTTCCACATATTTCCCCCTCCCTGAAAAGTGGACCCTTTTATGCATAAGTTTATAGCCCAGAAAATGACTTGACCACCCCTCAATAAAACAAGGTACAATGTTTCCCTTTTAACGTATGCTACTTAATGAAGAGCTACGCTTGTAACGCTACTGCGTATACCCGGTGTCACCTCTTTAAGTTAATCATAAATGCGCTATAGGCCTCAATTCTTTTGTATATAAAATACTATACATCACTTTGTTGTCCGTCCGTCTGTTTGTCTATCAAAAATCTTTTTCTCAATAACTCGTGGAGGTATCCAGCTGAAATTTATATAAAATATGAGGTCTACCGTACGGAGTTGCGAACAAAACCAGAAACTTCGAAGCCAACGCAATCAAAAATCACATCCTACAGGATAGTTACTTTCCATATGAACTCATACAGGACCTTGAAATTTGGTACGAAGCAACGTGTTCTGACATAGATAAAGAAAAAAATGCGGTTGTCGCAACTCGTAAAAGACATCATGTAACAAAAATATTTTTGATAATATTGAACTTTGTGCGGAACCCACGGCCGGTTTTTAATAATTATTACCTGTAATTTGTTCTGGCATAACTTTAGCGTCGCCCTAATGGGTTATATTCTGGTTATATTTTACTTATGTAACAGCAGCCATTAGCCAGCTGCCAAATAGTAGTTCATTTTTTCACCAACTTCGCAATTCGCACATACCCAATAGTATTAGATTCCTACAAATATATCAGCCTATGACGGATTGCGGATTAGACACAGAAAACAGACGTATCCTTATAAGTGAATAACCACGGCTCCCAAAGCCGGAACAGACAAAAGGGTGGCACAGAGCCATTTGTTATTTATAGTCAATTTGCGTCCCAGACTGCGACCGTTCGTTAGTGGCGGCCTGTGATAAACTTATTATGGCGGCCGCTTTCACACCGTGGTGTAATACAATAATGAATCTTTACGACAGTGTCAACACTGACATTATACGTAACTTAAGTGCGACAAAACATCTGTAGTTGTACAAAAATACTATATTGTGCAACAAGGGAGGTAAGGGGGATTTTTTCAATGAGTGGTAATAACTCGCGACAGCCGCAGGCTGGAGAGAGTTATAGACACGAGTTAACAAAATCCTTACCTCCTGAGTTACATAAAATATTTTTAATCACATTTGAAAGGAAAACACAGAGAAAAAAAATCATAAGGCAAAACCTTCTATGAATGGCGGAGTTGTACTGCCTGTTGCTATGGCAACGCGATCACGCGCAAATCGAGATGGCCGTCACAATTTCCTGCCAGATTGCAAATTATAACGGTTTATCTACGTGAAATTTACAAAATAAAACACACTGAAATAATTGTAAAACATAAATAAAATGCATTTTTCATACCGTATAATATTTTTTTATAGCTTAATAGTCAAATTTTAGTTGTGCACAAAAAATCCTTGGCTGATTGAAACATCCTTTGCCTGAAGACATTTACGGATTGTATTAATTTTTAAAACTAAATCCATTACTCCCTTGGGAATAAAATACATAGTACATTATTCTTCAGTACACGTAGACGCAATGAGACCTTTAAACAGCAAATGTGATGAAAAAGAAAGTTGTGATAAGTTTTCCTATGTATATATGAGTTACATTTCCTGGCACAACTGATGGATAATAATCCGCTGCAATCTGCAATAGATAGTTGGGGCAAAGTTGCGGGAGAAGACGTTCATAGACGTTCGTTTTGACATAATGACGAATGTGACCAGAAACACTGATGAAATGCCAAGTATTGGGACTAATAAAAATATACGAAACAAATATTTACTCGTCGTAGAGACATAATAACTAACCTAACCACAAAATAAAAATTTTGAAAAAAACCCCGACATAGTGTACCGATTTTCATTGAACATGGCTAAGAACACTCCCGACTAACTCAGCTTTCAAACAAAAAAAAAAATCTAAATCTGTTCATCCGTTCGGGAGCTACGATGCCACAGACAGACAAACAGACAGGCTAACAAGTCAAACTTATAACACACCCTCGTTTTTGCGTCGGCGGTTAAAAATAGGGAGAGAAACAAATTTTTCAGCAGGCGTAGCACACTAGTTGGATAAACTTTATCGTATCGGTGTGTCCCTAATATAGCACTTACAATTAGTGCGAAAACAACTGCTTGACGTTATATCTTTTATCATGCGACCGTGCTTGCCTGCCTGGATAACAGTGTGAGGGGCGGCCATTTATCCGTACACGCTCCGAATACCTATACGTGTCATAATTATTTGTTCATTCCCAGGCCTATGAAATTATACCTAGTCCCTATGTTCTTTGTTTTGCTGAACAAAGGGCTTGGTTTTCATGTTTTTCCGCTTTTCATGGCAATTAATTAATTCCGTTCAACTTTGTATTTTGAAAACATGTTTGTTGACACTTCTTAGACAGGCATGCGGTATGAAGATAAAAATTTTAATTTATAATTATTAAAGCTTTCAGATATTTATGTGTATGTTCTTAGGTATGCTTATTAGCAATGCACGGACGAGAAGTTTCCACAGTTGCAGAACTTTCCTCATGAGAATTCTGACTTCTGAGAATGTTCTCGAGAACGAGAATTTATCAGAATACTTAGTAACTTCGTAGTTTATACCATGATTTCGTCGGACTCAGCAAGTCAAGACGTTAGTCCCGTAGTAGTGCGCTGGCTTCGTATGCCGATGTTCTCATCAACAAAATAGCTAACTGTAATAGACAGTATTATATGTATAACATATACTTAGTTTTATATTATGCCCATTTAAACTTTGTTTCTAAGTATATTCTCTCGTTTAAACAATACATGTTGCAGGAATGTTCTGCGAACATTATCAAGAATGTTTCTGCTTTCTGGGAATGTTCTGCAATTTCTACATTACTAGGTATGCTTAATTTTTGGGACATCCTGAACTCCTAGTAACGGATAATGTATCGTAAAGAACGTACGCATTGCGGTAAAGCCTAATTTTGTCACGCGAAATGTCGAAATGTAAGTAGGTATTTAAATATCGGAACTAAACTCAAAAAGATAAAGCAAGAAACCGGTGTTCATAACGCGGAAAAATCTAAAACATCGTGTATCCTCTCCAACTGCCAAGGCTTGTTGTTTTTGCAATCCATTGCTAACTTTCAATAAACATTTGAAACCCATAAACCGGATCAGACAAACATCTTCTGCAGGGACTTGTATTTGCAATTGTTTCCTTCAACGTTTCAAGAGATTAAACTTAAGTTGGGTAATATTTTTCAGTCGCTTGAGTTGGGAACTGAGATCATATCTTACGGCTAGATGTAGCATCCGTAAGAATAATGCGAATGTGGCTATACTGTGTCTACAATGTGAACTGATTGAAACATATTACGGAATTAATTTGAGGGGAATTGCAAAAGATACAATTTATTACGAACAAGTGTTAACCTTGAGATCAAGCAACTTTTAGATCACTTGTTTTTAATGTTTTCACCGTCCATTTAGGTAGCTTACGTAAAGTTAATAAAACTGAAGGAGCGAAGTCCTCGTTGGATTTTCTATGTATGAACAATGAACGAAGTATGACGTTATGCTCTGTGATAGTCTTCTTAACGAATTATTTTACTCACAGGTCTACACAAAAATGCAAAACAAACAGAAGATATTTCAACTAACGAGGTATTTGTGACTTCAACATTATTATTTAATGACCAGGAATAACTTCGCTTTATGCATGAAGATGAGGTTCCAAACGGACCAATTTCAATAAATTAAGAATGAATAAGTTTAAGAATGGATATGCTATTCCACATAATGTTGTACAGTCTAGTGAGAGTAATCTACACTTAAAAGTTTTCCTTTGTCACCGGGGAGCGGCGTTTATCTGGAGAACACAGGGCACAAGCTTCGAATGTTGATGTCTTCATGTGAAATTATTCGGCGAAGTATTTCTTTTGGCGAAACTTTCAATTGTTTAATGTTCGTGTTGTGATGGGATGGAAAATAAACGGGATCTAAATTGCATGATCTGTAAAATTTATTAAAAATGAATCTTCGAAAAATAAATACTAATCGTTGTTACCTCTTGTAACATTAATGAGTAGGGTATAGTACCAGTATTACAGTAAACTGTAAACATTGTCGCACTAATACGGTGTACGAGGTATAGGTATTTATAAAATAAATATACATTTCATCAATTCATCATCTTCCTTGCGTTATCCCGGAATTTACCACTTTCCGCTTTGACAACTAATCCCAAGATTTGGCGTAGGTACTAGTTTTACGAACTCGACTGCCATCTGACCTTCCATCCCGAAGGGTAACTAGATCTTTGTGGAATTAGTCCGGTTTCCTCACGATGTTTTCCTTCACCGAAAAGGAATAATAATATCTAAACATTCATACATTGCATCCACTATTAAAAAGAAATAATTGTAGACTTGAAAACTAAATAACACATAATTAAACAATAATAATTTACGTTCCTTTACACGGTCATATCATGATCTAAACACAAAAAATAAATATAATACCTATTGAAAGTTTTTGATGAAAGGAACCAATCTTTCCATTAAATAACCTGACCACATAATCAACCCCAGTTGCTCAAAGATAGCATTTTTCCGTATAAATCCCGCGGTCAAATCTAGCACATTAATCAGTCCGTATCGGCCCGAGCCAATAGCAAGCAGCCCGTGATTTATTAGCCCCTGCTTTCCGGCTACGTCTACCACCTGTCTGCGGACTTGGCTTCCAACTTCGGGCACGTGAAGCTTAAGGTTCAGTTCCGGTTTTGGCAGCGACTGCACTTGACGTCAGCGAGACAGGACATGCCACTATCGACGTCACTGATATCGACGTGACATGTGTAACAACACCTGCGTCACAGTATAATAATATTATTTTCGTGATATAATACAAAGCTTTTCAGTCGAGTACCATGTTTAGGCCACGAAGCTTGCTGAGTGGCCTAATAGTACGGTACGAGAGTGAAAAGCTTAATTATATCACTATTGTATACAATACTTTTTCTACGAGTCATCATCTTCATCATCAATGGACGGAAATATCATCATTCATGCAAGTTAAAATTAATTTTAATAGAGTCGTTCACCGTTGTATCAACATCGAATTACCTAGCAACCAATTGTTTGTAATAACCGTCTCTGATTGGCCAATAACGCGACAGATAAAAAAAAATGTATTTCAGATGCAGGAAAATTTGCCAGGTATCTCAAATTAGTATAGAAATTGTATGAAGTTCTATTTTTGAAATTATTACAGTTAACTAAAGTCAACTATAATGAGCTTATTATAATTGAGTCGGAACTGCCATAGAGTATCCAACACTGAAAAGTTAGCACTTATAGTTTAGTATGTGGTGCCCTAATTGACAGATTACAGTCGACAAGTAGAAAAAGAGTATTATCGTACAGTATGGCCACTCCTGCTCCCCGCTGAAAGTGCCGCGCACCCCCTCTCGGTTACCTCACAGTTACCGCCTGTCAAAAACGAACAGTCAACCTGTCATATGTCACTTGTACAAGCATAGTACGCGGTTCACTAATGTTTGACCAAAACAGTTTTAGCAAATGTTCATTTTACAAAAAACGTTTCATCAATATAGTAATTGGCAAATATGTTATTCCGCATGTGTATCATTTTACAAAAATGTACTTGATAAATAATCATTTAGTAACTAATACATTAGTACAATGTGTTACTTAATAAACGATCGATTGTATATTCTTCATATTACCTAATAGTATGTTTGACAAATTGATACATTAACCAAATGTCATGTAATAAATTGTTATAAAGGGGCTGCAGTTCCAGACCTTTGTTCTAGCCTAGGCTAAACTAACCCGCTTTTTTAGATCAGTTTGGTTTGTGTTGGTCAAAGTTCTAACCTAACCTAACCAATTTTTCTAGTATCAGTTCGGTGTTGTGTGTATCACAGTTTTAAACTAACCTAACCCACTTTTCTAGTATTACTTTGGTTTTGTGAGGGTCACAGTTCTAACCTAACCTAACCCACTTTTCTTGTATCAGTTCGGTTTCGTGAGGGTCACAGTTCTAACCTAACCTAATCTACTTTGTTTTGCTTATGTGTTTCATTTGACCCATATTATAAATTACTATTACACATTCACTTGTCAAATAATACATTACATTACAGCAAAAATTTTTAGGCTAATGGTAGGTTTATTAGTTAACTTTTTTGTTAAATATTAACTTGTCAAAAATATCCCTTATAAAATGTAATTTTATAGGTTAAATATTTGGTTAATACAATAATTTGTCAAAAATGTTTTTGTAAAGTGAAGACTTGCTAAGATATCATTTTGCCAGTAGTTGGTTGTAAAGTGTCAATTTGCTAAACAAGTTTTGGTCAAACGATAGGACACCATAGTACGCGTTCACCTAAGATACGAGCTTAGACTGTGTGCTAGGAACGCGCCTCTCTCATATATTTCACCGCCAGTGTCCGAGGTGTGCCTGCGTCCTGCTCACATGATACCTACGCATACGCAGGGTCATAATACTCATAATTGCTTACGCTTCGTAAGCGTATCGTAGCCAACTTTACCTGTCGCTCTTCTGGAGACGCAGCTATAAGCACAAACGCCTACGATAATATCGTTATCGTAGCTAGCTATCTGTATCACTCTTCCGTATTGGCGCGACAGAGCCAGACTGCGTCTCCATCGGCGTCTAGCCTCACCGATTTTCATCTCGGCTATTTCATCATTTTCATTTCGGCTAGGCCAGCTGAAATGGCTTGACAGAGCCAGAGCGTTTCTATCGTATCACATGATCACATGATTGTTGACCTCGGCCGACACTTACGTGTGATCTGAGACTTTCTTATTCTTACTTGACTGGCAGCATGTAATCTACTTTTTAATACAGTTGCTCAAAAAGTTCCCGTTTTCTGGCTGTTTAGCGTGCGAGAAGTTGTATTTTACGCACTCGTGCGTAAAAAGTATGCATTCCATTTTACGACTACTAGAGATGGGTCGTGGGTAAATACCCAATCTACCCACCCAGGTATTTACCCGGTAAATACCTATCTACCCGGTATTTACCCGTATCTACCCAAATTGACGGGTAGATTCATTTCATGTTGGACATGCTGATTTGTGTTAAAATGGAGATAAATACTAAGTTAGTGGTTGTAATTTTTATACACAATTTAAAACAAAACTGTTCAGTCAAATAGACAATTAAGTTTACAGAAGTTTTAATGTATATTTTTAAAAATAATTAAAAAAATACGTTTTATGTGTGTTTTTTAGATTGTATTAATTAGTCGTATTTATTCGATAAAGATAAATTTCCTAGTACTGGTTGGTGGGGGTTATGGTGGGGTTAGGGGGGGTAAAATGTATTTTTTTCATATTTCATGGAAACTATCATTAATATCGAAAAGTATTGTATGTACGAACTAAAGTAGACACAATTTCCTACAAAAAAGTTTATATGCATTTTTGTCATAAAACATACTATGTATGAGTTATGAGCTTGAAAAAGATTTTTTTTAAATATTTTTAATCACATATTTTTATTTACAGTTTTAATTTATCAAACTTATAATTGATACTATAAGCATTTGAAATTATTTGCGTATGTCAGAGAATGATATTACACGATTTTTAAAGTTGGAGTGATACACTAAAATCACATTTTATCTCATAGCAACCTATTCGTTCCCAATTTGAATAAACATTATGTGTACAATTACAAAGACTGACTTAAATTAATCTATTTTAGCCCAAGCACCATTTAAAAACGTCAAATTTGGAAGAAAAATGAAAATACCCGCGTATTTACCCGCGGGTAGGTAAATATCGGGTATTTACCCGGTAAATACCCACCGTCGGGTAAATATACCTGGGTAGTTACCCATCTCTAACGACTACCTACCGAGCGTGTACCCGGTAAATACCCACCGTCAGGTAAATATACCTGGGTAGTTATCCATCTCTAACGACTACCTACCGAGCTGTTTTAATATTAGTCTATTTTACTCATCATCCTCCTTGCGTTATCCCGGCATTTGCCACGGCTCATGGGAGCCTGGGGTCCGCTTTGACAACTAATCCCAAGATTTGGCGTAGGCACTAGTTTTTACGAAAGCGACTCTTCCAACCCGAAGGGTAACTAGGCCTTATTGGAATTAGTCCGGTTTCCTCACGATGTTTTCCTTCACCGAAAAGCGACTGGCAAATATCAAATGACATTTCGTATATAAGTTCAGAAAAACTCATTGGTACGAGCCGGGTTCGAACCCGCGACCTCCGGATCGAAAGTCGCACGCTCTTACCGCTAGGCCACCAGCGCTTCAATCTATTAGTCTATTTTACTAAGACGGAATAAAACTATAAACATACTATTAAGTGACTAATGTTTAAAACATTGATATTTCATAATGTAATTGTTTACTTTTAGTCATACTAAACATAAATATAGTAAACATAGTTTATACTTCTTATAGTCATGTAAACAGAACGTGAAATGGAACGAAACGCGTCGTCTGTCATTTAAAGTAGGGGCGTCTTACCAACTTAACGCAAGCACGTTCAAAAACCTTAATATGTTACGCGATTTGTCATAATTATTTTAGGTTATTTGCAATACTTCGAGGCATAAATGAGTCGATTGAATTAAAATGTATTAAACAATCGTCCCAAATCGTAAATGTTTATGTTTTTATGGCACACAAAAAAATAAATAAATTGTGTTGAAAGGATAGCAAAATCGAAAATATGAACGCAAGTTTAAAAGCTTCAAAGATAGGTTCGCCTTTGAATTGTCAAAAAATGCGTCAATGTCAATACGAAAATTGGGAGTTCGGATTGTTTATCGTTTTATTTCGTTGTAGTAGTGTTTTTTCGCAACTGTATCAAAAAACGTCGTTCGTCACACGTGCGAGAATGTCATTCTTCACTCGTCTTGAGTTTTGCCAATGTCTCGGGACTCGTGAAGTAATGACATACTTCTCGCACTTATAACGAAATGTACTATTTTAGTACAGACGGTGTGTTTTTACGCACTAGTGCGAAAGTGGTTCATTATATGTCAGGTCAAAACTTCGGAGGGCCATCTGTACTGAAAAACGTCGTACGATACACGTGCAAAAAGGAAATTCGTATCTCGTGTTGATTTAAAACATTCCCTTTGGTCGTGTCGCTTATCGCCACTCGTTTCGAACTTTTTACGCACGTGTATCGTAATGTACTATTTTAGACCTGTGATTGCGTTGTTGCAGTAAGACGATATGCAGTCGGTATTGGAACGTAACTTTATGCGGATCGGATGCTGAGGATTCGTATTCGTAGTTCGACTCTGTCAGAAAGTGCTTACGGAGTCTTACAGTAATCTCGAAGTTATAGTAGTGTAAAGGGGTGTTTTCACAAAAAAGGTGGAAACCTGATTCTCCCAAATCCTTAAGTGTTATTTGGCTCGCTTTACTAAGGAATCTCAGAATCGACAGCTCTGTCCATCCCTCCATTGAAAAAAGTTTCAAAACATGCGTTTCACTGCGTCCCGTCGTCCATATTCAGTCCTATTCAAAAATTAATAAGAATGCGATCTCGAAACGGTATATTATTTTGCATTTGATCTGTCAGTGCAAAAGTGACGATTTTGGTCAAAATTACTCATTCGTCATCATCCTGTCCCGGCCATCTTCACATTGACATACTAGTATCCTATCGCTGTGAAATCTTAGAAGCATTGGTAGAAATGATCTACATGAAATATGTAGTGCAAAAAGGTAGTTATACCTTTTAGTCGCTCACCACAAGAAGGAAATTTTCTTGTATCTTTATATGAAAAGCTTGTAAAAATATTCTCATGGCAAGCGTCAAAGTTTCCTCTTGGAAAGAACACACATTAGCTATTGTTTCAGGCTAGATCCAACCTTAATAATTTAATATGACTACGAAAATGTCATCCTTTGTTATCAGAATCCTAGACATACATTACATAAACACATAATGGCCTGTTCAGTGTGCATTTAATTCAATTACCCACAAGTGCACTCCAACCAATAATTCCATCAAACCCATCCACCGTGACTTCCACTTTCTTAAGGTGCAGTTGCAGTGGCTTCGCCGGTTCAGCTAGTAGATAAGTTAAATCGAACGTGCACCTTTAAATACACGTCGGTGGCAAATAGTCAATAGTCAAAATATTCTTTTTTTTAATACCACGTCGGTGGCAAACAGGTATACGGCCCGCCTGATGGATGGATGATTCTTTATTCAAATAGGCTTACAATAAGCACTTTTAAATGAGCATACGCTCAGCAGTCACCGTAGCCTAAAAACGCCTGAAACTACAGAGGTGTTATATACCCGTAAGTTGTAGCATACGCCTTCTTTGAAGAATCGTATACTGTAAACCTAACGAGAAAAAATGACTCATGTGATATTGGAATCGTGCAGTCAACTAAGGATATAGGGATATAGGGGTATAGGGATTTCAGGAAGCGATTTAAATATTAATATGGATATGATTAGTGCATTTTTTTAAATACACGTCATGTGGTTTATAATAAATTCTTACAATCTATTATTATGACATCGCACAACGCAATATTCGCTGAATAATTAGATTAAATTAATGTTATTTTTGCAACAAACTACATTTAAAGAAAAGTATTTTATTCTAAATAGAGGATAGATACACGAATTTACATTTTTATTTTCTATGAGTCGTAATATAAGTATTTACTGTGCAATGCGCAGAAGAAATATTAAATAAGAAGAACTTAAATAAATAAACTATTAAAAAATTACCGACCTTACCTAGCATCCAAAAAGGGTTTTACTTTTAGGTTTCGATACATTTTTTTCGTGTGTAGAAAGAAGAATAAATTATGCGAGTCACATCCATGTTAATATTTAAATCGCTACCTGAAATCCGCTCTCTAATTATAGGCATCTGCCTGATTTTTTTCTGTGATCTCACCGAATCATAGGTAGATTATACATTGTAGAACCATTTCACAATAAACGTCAAAGTGACTTCTATTACATGTTTAACGATATGCCGCAACAACTTCTTGTCATTTGCACTTTCGCTCTGACTTGTGCATTGCATTAATTTAGTACTATCGAACCAACTGTATCATGACCCACCATAAGCTCATTTATAATTATTTATTTATTTATCATAATGTAAGTAGATCGAAATTCGCTTGCAGATAGAGTTTCCTTGGTGACGAACTTGTTATAATTTTATTAGACACTGATGCGTAGTGACAAAAGTTAGTTAGTGTTTAAAACAACCTAAGTGCATTATAAGCGATAGACCTTACAGGTTTGAAATATTCAAACGAATTATTATTAGACACTGATGCGTAGTGACTTTAAAACAACCTAAGTGCATTATAAGCGATAGACCTTACAGGTTTGAAATATTCAAACGAATTATCTGCCAAGTGGGCCATGAACAGGTCATGAATCAGTTGGTTCGATACCACGAGGCACCGGCGATATCCTTTGCAAAAAAAACAAAACACTATAATTTCGGTACATTTTTTAGCATGTCCTCTCGTTCACAAACGATTGACGATTGTCATCTTGTCATCGCCTTAACCGCACTAAGACTCAATTTCCCATGAAGCCATCGCCTCATACTCACCGGCCGTGGTTCCGCACATCACACACTGGAAGTTCAATAAGTAGCCCTAAGCACATTTCGCTGTTTGCGATTGACAAGATCCTGTTAATTCCAAGACGGGTTGTACTGTATTAATTAAATCTGTTTGCTTCTCAGGCTCTATTTGCTCCCGACTTAATTAACATCTGCTGTATAGTGCTTGGAGAGACGAGGCATAAGTAAAGACTGATAATCTCTCGAATCTCCGTGCAAAGTTGATACCAACAAAGTGAGCGATAAACTTTCACACTTGTACTTATCCGCATAAAACAATTTTGCCATCTATCCATCACTTGTCCATCACTTTCATTCAATAGCTGAGTTCATTTTGGATTCTATTAATTATCAAATAGTCCTTAAACCCTGGTGGGTGTTACCTCTGCGTGCATCTTATGACACGGGTAAGGGCAGCATCCGCTCGGTGTGCCCCTCACATTTCATCAAAATGTCAAATGGGCCTCTACGTGTTGTCTTCGGCGAATTCACTACACAACTCTTTCAGTTTTCGTGCGGTTCGACTGTGGAATAATCTGCCCATTAATATTAGACGTGCAACTTCATTACCCATTTTTAAAAAAATGTTGAAGGATCATTATTTGTCTACTTCATAAACTTTCTGTTTTCCAAGAAATTTCATGTCGTTGAAATGGTCTCCATAGTTATATCTCATATATTGTTGTATTTATTAGTATATGTAGTCTATCATAGTTTTTATATTTGTAGTATATGTATTTTATTATATTGTACATTTAGGTACTAGCCTTCTGTTATTCTTTTTTGCACCACCCGTAAATTTTATTCCGATCGCCACTCGACTATCTGAAGGTTGTCTGTAAGAGACCGCTGTCTTAGCGATAAGACCGCCTGTTGTTACCTACCACGTTGTATCTGTTCTGAATTATGTTTCTTTTCTTCTGTAGTGTGCAATAAAGTATTTTATTATTATTATTATTATGGTTTCCATGATGGGAAAGACATCATCATGGTACATTTTGAATCTGATATTTGAATTTTGACGACCGGTCTGGCTCAGTCGGTAGTGACCCTGCCTGTTAAGCCGCGGTCCTGGGTTCGAATCCCGGTAAGGGCATTTATTTATGTGATGAGCAATGAGCATAGATAATGTTCCTGAGTCATGGATGTTTTCTATGTATATAAGTATGTATTTATCTATTTAAGTATGTATATCGTCGCTTAGCACCCATAGTACAAGCTTTGCTTAGTTTGGGGCTAAGTTGATCTGTGTAAGGTGTCCCCAATATTTATTTTTATTTATTTATTTATTTATATGTAGTTCATTACATTGCGAGAATTCTCATTTAAGTACACAAGTCACTCAAAACTTTGCTTTGACTTAAATCCATAATTCCAGCGCTCTGCTGTCTAGCCCCAAAAATTTTTGGCATAGCATGGTAGTTTTTAAGTACCTTATGATGCAACGAAGAAGAAATCCTCTATAAAGATTTGCACCCTATACAGGGTTACAGCGAAAATTATTCATCCACTAATTGGTTAGTTCGTTAGTTATTAATACCATTCTGTATTGTTAACCTGTCTCTGGCGCTGGTCGGATTTATGCTTAATAAGGGAATGTAATAATGTTAATTGTCATTATGCAGTATCTATAAGCTCGAACATTGGCCAGACCTAGATAACTCGTAATTACTTACCCGTGTTGACAATAATGCAGCGATTGGTGAAAATTAGCAACATAGAGCTCCTACTATGAATTTTAGACATATGCAAATAATATTTATCATAATATATACAAATAAAAATAGGCCTCTATGTGTTCAGCTGGATTTGAATCAGTGTCCTCCATTTACCGGATGGGCGCCTAAACCGCTCGGCCATCTGATTACGTTGGAAAAGATAGAAAATTCCTAATATCAAAGAGGATCGAGTATTATAGTGTTATCGTCAAAGTAAAATGTGTAATCACAGTCCATAGACTGCCATCTCTTGACACAAGCTAAAAACTTTTGAACCTCAGTTTTGACAATTTGGCCCATATTGTTAGCATGATATGTACATTAAAATGTCAAATATTAATATTAGCGCCATCTAGCCGAGAGTTCCCCAAAGGTGTAACGCCATCTAGGCCACAGTACCTTTTTCTGGCTTTGAGGTACGTTTTTTTCTTAGACTTTATCGGTCTATACGGAGTTACATATGTCTTTACTAATATATATATGACAACTTTCTGAAAGCTTGTTGTATAATTTAAAATTTAAAATACTTTCCATGAAAATAATATAACTTGTTCTTAGTTTTAAAGGAAAGCACAAAATCGGTAGCGCAAATCTATGTTAAGGAGGACTGTTAGTTATGGAGGAGCGGGGCATCCCAATACAGGTCTACTTACCTAAAGGGAAGTCCCAACCACTGATGGCAATATTGTAAACCTTTTTCAAGGAAATAAAACATTTTACATTTTAATTTTCATATCGTCGCGGCGCGTGCAAATTTCGCTATGTGTTTTTAACCTACTTTACAGGAGACACAAAAAACTGTTTATTTCGGCAATTATTGAACATAAATAAATCAATATTTTTATGGCATAAGTATTTTCACTTTTGCATACATTAAGAAATAACTTGAAATTTTATTTCCGTTATTATAAGGTTAAAAAATATTTTTTCATAAATATGTTACATAGCGATTATAATTTGAGTCATAAAAAACCGGTATGTGTCTTACAACCACTTAACTAGATTTTATTCTTAAGGAACAAAATACAATTTGTGCACTTTATCGTCACATGGTTATTTAATCATATGATTTGAATTAACTATGTTGTTGTTTATTTGTAATTTAGCAATTCA
The DNA here is from genome assembly GCF_023078275.1 of Leguminivora glycinivorella. Lineage (NCBI taxonomy): Eukaryota > Metazoa > Arthropoda > Insecta > Lepidoptera > Tortricidae > Leguminivora > Leguminivora glycinivorella. The sequence goes on from NC_062973.1 coordinate 19,889,633, forward strand.
TTTTCGAATTAATTATTTCAGAAAAAACACGATTTAATACTATAAGCTTAATACACAATACTATAATAAAAAACTCGATTAAATTAATATATTACGACCAATATATTACAACTATAATAATATATTTTTTCCATTAATTTTTATGAATGGAGGTTATTTCAGTTACAAAGTTGCTCAATGTGGTATTATGTAAACATTTATGTATTGAATAAGATTTCATTATACATTTTTTAACTTGAAAAAACTGGATAATGCTAGTCTGGCTCGAACACCGAAGGTTACGTGTATATTTTACTATTTTATTTTCTCACAACTATATTAATAATCATGTATGGTGTAATACGATTTATTTTCTAAATTTCATAGTTTAGGTCAACCGGAAGTACCCTATTAATTTTGACTTTCTTGAGAGTGTAGATTTTTTTTCAACTCAATTAACCTATGTTGTATTTACTTAGAAATAAGGTTTTTTTACAGCTTCAAGGAACGGTACAGTACACTTGAGTATAGGGTTTTTCCGAAATAAAGAATATTGACAAATTGATAAACGGATTGACAAGAAAGTACATAATTGTATAAGGGTTCCATTTTTCTTTTTTGATCCGAAAACGATAAACAATCTTTGTCACTCAAAACTTTGTGTGATTTCTCAAGTCAGCTTTTTTTCATTTATTAAACATTTTATTTTCATTTATTTATTTTAAAATGTTTCCAGAAAGGATAGATAGATCTTATCACACAAAATTTCATACAAAACGATGTCTTACCAATGCAATGTTAAATCACTTGCTATTTTTTTGAGTTACTTAGCATAACTTTATCGTATTTCGATAGTTTATAATATACGTTTACACGCACTGAACCCTACACGAAATTTGTCAGTATACTAAACACTAATAAATTTCTGACAGTTAATCTTAAAAATCAATTTGAAATGATTTATTTTTAACAAATATTAAAAAATAACTATTCGGTCAGAGTGAGTACTTTCAGACATAGTCTCAATAAAAAGGGAAACTACACTCTCTGTCTCATTTATAGAGGTTATACATACATACATACATACTATCACGCCTGTATCCCATGAAGGGGTAAGCAGAGCACATGAAACTTCTCAAGTTTCAGTGCCATTTTTGGCAAATAAGGGGCTGAAAGAAAACGAAACTGTGACATTGCAGTGACAGGTTGCCAGCCTCTCGCCTACGCCACAATTTGCCCAATAGAGGTTATACTTGACTACAAACCCACCTACCTTACACCATTTAAACAAGTTTTAAGAGAGTAGGCTAGATTTTTATAAGAAAAGCCTGCTATGTGACGCAAAACACACGATCTGGAAACATTCACGATTTCTACAAATAGTACAAAATTATCGCTGTGTATGAGATTGTACAAATCGGGCACAAACATCTAACACATTTTTTTATACAATATTTCCGAAAATATAGCTATGTGTCATAATTCACATAGCAGGCGCAATTCCAAAACTGCTGTTATAAGAAGATAATGTAGTTATGTGATTTATTGCAGTTAGCGATTATAGGAGGAACATTCAATGTATGGGCATCACATACCTACTTTTGATAAAACCTGAAATGAGCTCGACGCTGTTTTTGGAGCATATGTATTTAGAAATAAGGTTTAAAATGGCATTGAAAACGAAAAATCGTTAAAAATCACATAGCGAATTTTGCACTCGCAGCGACGATATGTAATTTTTAGTTCTAGTAAGTTACCGTTTGAGGGCGCTGCTGTTCACTTTCTCCATACAATGAATGCGATTTTCCATAACGTTTACGCTATCGAGTAACGCATTAGAAACTGATTGTAGTCACACGGATTACGTCCAGGCGTTAAATGTCACTGTAATGCTATAGAATATTGTTTACAATGATTACCACTTTGGCAGTATTACGGGTAAGTACGTACTAACTAACAAGGTTTATGTGTGGGGTATACTTAGGTATAACAGACCCTTTAGCACAACTTGCCTTGTCGCGCGCGAGTCCGTATCAAATGTGTCCTCTACGAATCAATATCTGACATGTAATCAAGGCACTGGCCCCGTAGCCGAATGGCATTTCTACGACGCGAAACGAAAACAAAACGTCACGAAAGGTAGTCTGGCTCTGTCGCGCCAATACGCAAGAGCGATAGAGATAGATATCTACGAGCGTTTCGTGAGCGTTTGTGTATTCGGCTACGCACGCTGAACTGCAACAGCAGTGCTAGCACATAACTGGCGCGAGACAGACTAAGGGTCTCCCCAAACATCTTTCGCCGACCAGAAATCGCTCGTTAGTCGTTAGTATGAACTTGCGTACCTACGGATGCGTTCAGCGACAAATGCGTAAGCGTCTTCACACAAACGGGCGATTTTTCTTCGATTCCGCGTCGATAAGGTTTGGGAAAACCCTAATCGTCCTTATGTTATTAAGACGCTACAGGAGCGAAAATGCTAAGATGGAAAGGAGATCCCCTTTCAATTTGGGAATTCTAGTTTAATATACTAGTTTAATATAGTGTTATGAACTAGATTTATCGAAAAAAAATTGTCCATTAAAAACAACTCAGTTAAAAGATATTGCGAAAAAATCTTTAAAATCGAGATTCCGCTCTCAACAGTTTCCTCCTTCAAAACTTAATCAATCGGAACGAAATTTGAGAATCTGAATAAGTAACAATGAAATAATCTGAGTCGAAGCGTTTAATTTTTTTGGCTAATTGTTACCAATCTTAAGTAAACCACACACCTTTTTTGCGCCATAATGAAAAAGGCCGTTTTTGGAAATTTTTGATGGCTCTAGCGTTTTTTAAAATAAAAATATTAATAAAATCAAAACGGTCTGACACAGATAAAAATAATAATAATCTGTGTTGAAAAAAATCATTGCTCTATCTTCAAAAACCAGGGAGGAAATAGTCGAGAGCGTTTGCATGGAGAATTGACCCCTCCTGTATCGTCTTAATAAGTACTATTACAAAGACATGTGTAATCTATGTCGCGACGAGATACTGTTCCAATCATGTGCTAGCCTCGCAGAGCGCGAGTTTTCAATTTTTATTTGGAACTGCTAATCTGAATAAGTATTTTTCGGTACTTTTTAAACTTATTTCGACTACATAACAATTTTAAGCTATATTTAAAATTGAACCTTAGTTCCTAAAGATACGCTCTGAACTTCCTTTGGTAAGTAAAGTAAGTAATCGATCAGTCAGTGGAATTACAATAAAAGCGATCTAACATGATCCGCCGATAAGGCCTAAGATTGAGTACGTTGCACAAATCCTCAAATGCCTTTGAAACTTTCATGAGATTCTGGACGGCACTGGATATATTCGGAGCTTGGCTTAGCTTTTGGTTCGCAATTGGTTAGGTTAGTATTCTTAGTTTGGAATTAAAGGTAGACTAGGTAGAGACTTACCCCTTTTTTCATAAAAAAAAGTTACTAAACTGATTAGTGAATTATCCCTTTCTGACATGTTGACGTAAGTATTTGTGAGAAAGGGACAAAACATTTAACTCAAAGGGGGTTAGACGAATTACGTATCTGATCTAACTCAGGTCAAGAGCATTTAGCCTCTGAAATGTAATTAGAAATATAGTTTTACAAGATGATTAAAAGAAACCAGTGTGGTGACGGGTTAAGAATTTCACCACCCCCTTTCTTCCCGTGGGTGTCGTAGAAGGCGACTATGGGATAGGGGTTAAATTGTGGCGAGAGGCTGGCAACCTGTCACGGCAATGTCACAGTTTCGTTTTCTTTCAACCCATTATTTGCCAAGTGTGGCACTGAAGCTTTAGTAGTTTCATGTGCTCCGCCTACCCCTTTATGGGCTACAGGCGTGATTGTATGTATGTATGTATTAAAAGAAAAAAAAGTGGGTGGTAATCTCTGAATATTTTGAACATTAACTCAAAAACACTATCTATGTATAGAGGTATTATTGCCTTTAGGTATATGTAGTATTATTAAATTAAAATACAGAAACTTAATTAAAAGGTTAAAACCAAATGCAAAATACATACGATTATACGCAAGCCTATAGATAATATTTTACTATCGTCCCTTTATTAGTTTGTATAGTAAATAAATACTCCATATTTAAGATATTTACTTCAAATTGCTACCTTATTTCAGTAGGCACAGAATATTCGGCAGATGAGTCAAACCAAACACTAATTTTCATGCACAGTACTGTAGTGCATTAAAGTATGTAACACGAGTATTTTAAATGACTCATTACAAAGCAAACGACCTAGCATTGTATACCCATTTCAATTTAAAAACAAAAGAAGCTCACAGCTGAACAGCCCCGCTCCTAATTAGTGACGTCATCAAATCTGCTCTTAATTGAGTGTATCCAACGCGAAGACGAGACGGCGACAACTTAAAAATACATTTTCATTTATCCAACCAGCCTAGCCGAAGTGACAATATGGTGATCGAATCGCACTCTAGCTCTGTCGCGCCACTAAAGTGGCTCCAAAATTAGGCGAACTAAATTGACAGGGTATACACAACACATTTAGACCAATGCTGTTCATATCGATAGCTTGAAAAGGGTTTAATTAGTGAATATCGATAAATTGTATTGTAGAAAAATAACTTTTCTTGTGATTATTCGATACCTTTGGTTTAATACCTTCTTTATAATAATCACATGGATTGTTATTGCAATTTCTTACTTATCGATACCATTTTTCGACATATACTCATATTTTTTTATTCCTGGTAACATTTTACTTGTCGAAATTAGTTCAATTCAGTTCATAAGATTCTGGACGCGACTGTAGAGAAGAGCGACAGAGAGAGCTAGCTAAAATGTACTTACTTACGACGAGCGGTTGAGACGTTGGCTAGGTACCGGAGGGTATTAGCTCCGCCTCAGTACACGACATTGCCTGGATTTTCTTCGCCTGTTTTATGACAAATGTCTGCTGTATCGCATCTCGGTTGTTTTTGTTTTTATGCTCTTTAAACGTCATAAATGGATGCCTTGGAAAATATTTCGCTTGATAACTCGTTTTATGTTCATTGTGTACGGATTGAACGGAAAGAGGGTATGATTCTTGTGCAAGCGGGATTTTCATTCGAAATATTTTATGCTTAGTCTGAAAGCATTGTTTTATTCGTGACCTGGTTTTGATGTAGATAACTTAAGTAGTTGAAAACATAAATTCTTTATTAGCTCCGGGAAGGAAAGGATAACCTTCCCTTTGCTGTCCGAGTGCGAGAAAATAAAATATTACAATAATCATTTTACCATGAATAATGAATGTATAAATAGGTTATAATAAGAGCTACGTCAAAATGGTTACTAAAATAAGTTAATTACTTTGCCTAATTTCATTTATTATTAACGTATTTTTAGACGAATTATCATGAATTACTTATACCTACAGTTTATAATTAAAGGCTAGTTAGGACGAATGGACTTAGGGTAGGTAAGTACGAGTTTGAATTTAGTGTAGGTCCATAATTTTGTCAGAATCGTTTTAATGAAAAACAACATTGTTAACCGTTTTATCTTAAGCTAGTTTTTCCGATTTTAATTAAAGCTCAAACTACTTTCATTCTTTCAGTGTAGGATCAGCAAATTAATTAGTGACATGAAGACCTTATTCAGGTCTATTGTGCATTGTGCCGAGTCTCATTGTTGGTCGCATCATTGTGTCGACTGTACGCTTGACGAACGTGTATCTGTCACATTGTCGTATTCTCCATACAATGCTGTCCTAAAGCGAACTTACCTTTGAAAATTTAAGGTTCACTCCCTAAAGTTTGTACAGGTTAGATACGATTTCATTGTGATGACTGTTTGCTTGACGATTGAACGTGTATCTGTTACATGCTCGTATCTTCCACTGAGCGCTTTTGTAAAAACGACTTGAGTTTGAAAAGTTTAAGGTTCACTCGCGAAACTAAGAGTAGGTTAGATACGATTTGCAAAAGTTAACAATTTGTATTCCCTGTCCGTGGATAAAGAATTGTTCTGGATGTTTCTATAGAGTGAAAACTGGCTTTTGACACTAGGCCATTTGTAGAATAAAGTGTTTGTGTTGGTGGAAATGCCGATTCAGAGGAACATTATCCTGCGGTGAAAATACAATGCGGAAAAATTTAATAAGAGTGCGTTGTTGTTTGGCATTGCTCAAATTAAAAACTACGGGATTTAGTATAAAACAAAATGCGCACACAACGAAACAATGATTTAGTAGAAAACATACCTATTGTAAAATTTTTATTGATTTAAAATATAGTTATAAAGTGTTTTCATTGTTTAAAATTCGAAGAATATTTAATTTTTTTTATGGGATAGGAGCCAAACGAGCAGACAGGTCGCCTGATGGTAAGCGATCACTGCCGCCCATGGAACACCAGAAGTGTTGGAGGTGCGTATTCTTGCTACATAATTAAATACTTATCTGTGAAATATAACGCCGTAATATGCCATGTAACTGCGTTACTTAGGAACAAATATTTCGTGTGTTCTAATAAATCCCCTTACCAGGATTCGAACCCTGTGTCTTTACTTGGTAGAGAGTCAGTGGTTTGTCTTTGATAATCAGTCAATGAAAACAATGACGTAACTTTTTTTATTATGATACCTAGATTCTACTACAATTATTTATGTTGTATATCAATTATTTGTATTTGCTATCTAAAATTGTCTTATTTATATTATCACTAGCTTTTGCCCGCGGCTTCGCTCGCGTTAGAAAGAGACAAAAAGTAGCCTATGTCGATGTCACTATCCATCCCTTCAACTATCTCCACTTAAAAAAATCACGTCAATTCGCCGTGAAAGACGGACAAACAAACAGACACAGACACTTTCCCATTTATAATTATTAAGTATGGATATGGATACAATGCCCAAGTATGCATGATATTCGGCCCATTGACCGCTAGCTTTTGTTTTTGGGCTTTTCTACTTTCCAAACAACTGATTTTATTGCTACCCTTATTCATAGTTAGGACATTGTAATTGTAATATAGACTTGATATTCTTTTACCAGTTAATATTATTGTCTACATGTGGTTTAGCGATGCCAATAGTTTAATCCCTGATCAAAAGAATTGCTATTTAAAATTATAAGGCGTCATATTAAAATTAATTAGACCTTAAAGAGCTCCGTAATATTCTTATAGAACTCCGGCCCATAAGTCAACCCGCTGTTTTCTTTTCTAATATACAGAAGTATAATATACCCTCAGATCTTTTCTCAATCTATGTACAGCAGACAGACAGTCGTTCGAAAAAAGATCGTCAAGTATACCTTCTCTTGGCCCTTATACCTTCCTACACCATTACAGCCTACGTATTCACATCCTGATTATCATTAACCTGGTAAAGTGTGCACTGAAACATGGAATCACGGAACCGGGCCAATTCCGGACAATACTTGTAACAAGCCCTAAAATCCGTGCACCGATCACGTCTACAATACATTACCAGGAAACGCACCGACTCGAAAATATTGGACAGCGTCCAATATTAATGAAAACTTTACAGTACGACGTTTGCAATTTCCGAAAGGAATCCTTGTACGTTTTACGAGACAATGGCTGTTTACGGGAGGCGATGGCAGCCGGAGCGCACAACTCATTTTACGCTTCGCGTCATCAGTTCGATTGAGCGCCTATTCAGTAGCCGGCTGAAATGTTATTTTGAGTTGTTGGTGAGTGGCGACGAGTCAGAGGCTTAGATGAACCAGCATTATTCTTGTCTAGGGGATTCCCTACTAATAGCTAGCCATAGACGTACGGATATGTGTCGTTCAGAATCAAGTCATACCATTCTGGAGAATGTACCGGCACCGGACGCAGCACTTCGGTCACGAAATCACAATCAAATTAAATAGAAAACGAAGTATCGAACGTCTCATTGAGTGATCTCAGTGAGTAGCTTCGAAGTTATTTCGTAACGGCCATAGGTTTCCTTACATTCGCCTAAGCTCGGCACCCGATTGGAACCAACCCTTGGAGTCAAAGATGCGTCGAGTGCAGACGTTTATTTGTTCTAAGATTTACGGGGTATCAAAAGCCTGTTTTATTAGCTATTACATGAATCGGACTGCCAACTAATCTGTAGGATTGGCAGTAAAATGGCGAGACATTGAGGCGCTTTCGAGTTAAGTCGCAGCTTTGGGAGAACTTGGTAAACCTTTAAGTTATTTGTAGTTCTTGAGGATTTCAACAGATCAAAATTAAGGAAGAATGAAGTTTTGAGAATGTTTTGGTTCACAGTATGCCAGACATTTCTAAATTATTTTACTAGGAGACACCTATGGAAGAATTTGTTTTAATACGGCAAATAGTCAACGGTTGGACCTACAGTATACCTTGGTTATAATGTATGATTATGGTATACAAATAGGTATTTTCATGACTCTCAGGGTATGATGGGATACGAATATAACCGGAACAGTGCAATCGGTGCCTAGTTTTAACCTAACCTAACCGAAAATATAAATAAGGCTATAACTTTGTAAATAAGACGAAGAAAGACAAATAATTATGTATCCAACTAAATTAATATGTCCACCGTATCTATATTCATCAAAGCAATAAAATAGTTAGTCAAGCACAATTTCCTGAAAGGCTCGAGCCAGCAAAACACAGTCTTTCGCTCCAACGACACACGCTCGCAATAATACAGAAACAAATAACCACAGACCACCTCAACTGCTAGATACCACGTCACCACGTCAAAGTCACCACGCACTACACGCATGTTATGTTCTCCCATAGTAATTGATCCCCATTCCCCAGCGCCAGCACAGTCTACAGTTTAACTCGATTTGCTTTTTGTATGTCGGATGTTCTCTTCTACGGTCGCAATTCTCAACCGATTTTTGTTTTTGTGACAAATTAGTTTTTTTGTTGATCCAGTTTTTGCGAATTTTCGTAAAGGACTTACGCGCGGAAACCATCGTGAAATGAGTGTAATAATGACTTAAAGGAATAAGTGTTTTTCACTTTTGCTGTGTCTAAGCATATTGCAATGGTTAGTAGTTTAGGCTCACAGAGTCACTAGTTTAGCATGGGAACGCATCCGCTTGATGGCTAATGCAATTAAGTATGCCAAAATTTGCAACCAGCACAGTTTAATTGTGGAAATATTTATAGAAAACTGAGTTTTTAGGTTGAGCCTGTGCTGTTTTAGATTTACCTAGTCTAACCAAAAAGAGCGGCAACATCTTAGTAAGTGTCGTCCCGTTTTCTCACACATATTGGTTTGAAAGAGATGGCACGACAATGTTGCCACTTTTTAATTTCTACTCTTTTTGGTCAGACTGTAGGTATGTCAGATGCTGCTCAATTGCGCTGCTCCTCATGTTTGGCGACCACGCGATCTTTGTAAGCATTTCACAATGCGGTGTCTATGTACCTAGTCTGTGCAAATAACACAAATCAAAGAGGCCGTGGACAGCTATATCGGCGATTTCCTTATCGCCGCCCATATATCCGACATAAGGGTTTAGGGATGATCTGTTGGAATATATTATGGAACTCAATTTGGGGTAGTTTTTGGTAGTTTATTGTGAAGTCTCTTGCTTATAGGAATATTTATGACTTAATGGGGGAATTTAGGGTCCTAGAGCCCTCTGTAATGACTCGGAAGTGCATAGAGATAAGTGATGCAACTAAGTAGGTTTTACCTGGTTATTCCGAACGGTTCCTCGCTCGTTCGAACAGAATAACTAATTAGTTTTGCAAAGTATTGCAGTTTGTTAATCTATAGTCTTTTCTAATTATTAAAACAGTCGTATTCATAACATTCTGTTATTATATGTGACGTCAAATTGATTTCATAAACCTCTCAGGTGTTCACAGACTATCAGCTCAAAATATATATACTGTCAGTTATTCCCCTGTCATTTTTTAGTTTTAGTCGTTGATCTGCAGTTTTGCAGTCCTGAATCTGCAGTCGGCGACAAATAAGTACATTGGATTTACAAAATCTACTAGGTTATTTTTATGTTAGAATATGACATAAACAAGCTCTTGTTATTAATATTAAATCAGTCAAATTAGCGTTGTTTTTATCAAACGCAGTCAAGTGACTTATTTGGGTCATTTCCTCTCTAACATGGCGTCGGATCTAATTGGCAATTGATCGGCAAAATTTCATCGCTTCAGGGAATGCAGACCCTTTATCTAAATAAAGGGCTTCATTTGTTTCTAAGTATCCGTCTCCTAAAGGATAAATAATATCTTAATTATGACTCGAATGAGGTATAAAAAAATGCATGCATGTTTACTAGAAGAGTGTCGTTTGTATAATAGGTGGATAAAAGTTATATTTTTTATAATCTATATTAAATAGGCTATCGTGTCATATTTTTTATTTATAGAAAAAGCAAACAGTTTGTCATTTATGATGACCTGAATTTGTAAATCATGGATGAAAATTTCAATTTTTTTATTTTTTTTATTTTATTTACCATTAAATTATAATTTTAGTACTAAAAACGAATTCTACGTTATTGATTTACTCGAAAACGATACCAAACATGACCTATTAACTAAACGGGGTAAGTTAGAATTTTTCAAACCAAGCCGGGTGAAGCGGTACTTTGACCCCCCCTCCCGGGCCCCAGGGGGGAGGCTCCCGAAGGCTCCCGATCTTAATCGGCTTATTTTGATATAAGGAACAACTGTGCCAAGTTTCATGCTTTGGTCAAAAAATTTAAGGTTTTTCAATAAACTCCCTAGCTATCATGAGCTGCTCGGTTTCAAAAACCGTTTTGTGATTTTGTGTTTGACACTTAGCCAAAAAGTATAGGTACCTACCAGCAGCGGCTGGTTCATACAAGCCGATTTCCACCGGCTTGCCTAAAATTGATTACTAGTAAACTAATGTTAAGGTAGGTTTATTTTTACTCAGTGTTGCCGCAGAAATTTTCACCAGCCGCCACTGGTACCTACCCAAATCACCCAATAATGGGCATGGCACCAATTATGGGATGGTAAGCATAAATTATGTAAATAATATTTGTATTACTTAATCACCAGTTTTTAAATGCTTACAACTTTTTATCACAGAACCAAAGAGTTGGCATTAGCTGTTTTAAATAAATTGTTCCGTGACAAAAAATGGGTGGAAAGTGAGAAAAAGTGTTGACAAATTCATATAATAAATAACCAAATAATTAGTTCTCGCCTTTGTATAATAGAAATTATCTAACTTCTTACTAACATGTAACCTCTGCAAAAGAGTGATTATGAATCAAGCCCAACCAAATGCACCATCCGTAATTAAAACGCGTCTAGTATTTATCAGATATAATTTATGCATACACGCATAATGGAATACGGTGAATACTCGAGCATTATGCATTTACAACCCGTTGATACCGTAATTGCACTTTTGTAATATTAAAGAGATACGTTGGTAATGGTGGGGTGGAGAACAAGTGATAAACGGGCAGCGAGAAACTACAGTATTCCTGATACATTCTGAAAAATAGGAATTTCCCCTTTTATGAACATGGCGCCAGTAATTGAATGGACACATTTATAAACAAGTTTGTTTGTTAAAAATAAATGGCACCACAGTGCCCATGACTAGTGAAACAAAAAAACCGTTGCGTTCACTTGTTATAAATACTGAAAGAATATTGCTTTTATTGCGGTATATTTCATTACATATGAGCCATATAAATAGAAAACTTAGTCTAGCACTTTCTTAAATCATTTAGGTCATAGTGTTATTTGACTACGGCTTTTTTTAGATAAGGTGAGTTTCCCCAGATAGATTGTAGTCGTGATCTAGAATAACATCAGCTGTGCCACACAAAGCGAAAATTCATTCACAGATATACTTAGGTAGACGTATGAAATTGTGACGTTAGTTCGGTACCCTGTTTCCGTACTTACCCGCGACTCTCTTAACTTGGGCCACCCCCGGTGCAAGGGCTGCCGTTCGTTTGAGCGGCCCGCGTCCCCCGAGACAACTCTTTGAGCAACTCGGGGGGTGCGAGGCGAAATAATTCTAAACCCTCTAGGAATTTAGAAATATTATTTTTGATCAACGTTTATGTTGCGAGGAATTTAGCTTTAAAGTGACGGTGACGGTATCGTTGTTTTTAATTTCTGGATTTACCTGTTTTCTTGTAAGCACATTCTGTAGCTGATTTTTTTTATTAGTACTAAATTATTACACATTTTTGACAACACGGAATTTTTTTTATATAAGATGTTTGCATCTATCGTCACAATACATGTACGGTTCTTTTGAAAACTATATATTATTTAAAAATTGTGACTTTTTAATATATTTGATTTAGTTTCCTATTTGGTGCATTTTTTTTAGCTAATTAACACAATTTAAGTTCGATCAAAGGAATAGAAAATTGGTAATACCACATATAATAGTACTTATTATCACGCCAATTCTCACTACCTATTTATCATTAGGTATATAAGTTAAAGTAAGCTTTATAAAATATTAACACTTTCGAAACCGGGCTCTACGCGGCGCTACGACATTTTCGCTACATACGGGGAAACCCATGTAATCGGCTACGCTTCTACGAGCGGTGTGCCCGACAGTCGGGTTCTTGGTAGCGAAAGTGTTAACTGCTACCATCAGCTCACTAAGCATCAAATCCCGCCCGAAATGTTAATTAGTATCGCCTTACAACTCAGCAAAAGTCAAAGTTGCAAAAGTGTCAAAAACTCAAGAGCTCACATGAAAGCCTTGCTCTGAAAGGGGCGCCCGCGGTGCAGGTGACACTCCCAATCAAAGCCTGGCTGAATATTAAAAGGTCATTACACTAATGAATCGTATCAGATTCCGCCGTCGTGGGCCTATTGAGGTCTCCTTCGGACGTCTTTAAAACTTTCTTACGGAGCGTCTTTTGTCCGAAGTTCAAGTTTTTTGCTTGCATATATGAAAATAGTCGGGTATGAAAAGGACTAAGTAATGAGTGTGGGATGTACCATGCTGTGTAGTGAGGGCGCGTTGTTGTTATTTTAACTAATAGCATGCACGGTCTTTAGGGTATTTAAGTATAAAGTGCAATGTTTATCACAACTGTAGCCTCATACAAAAACTCGTCATATTTATTTCATTTGAAGTATTTTATTTTCCCAATTTCCAGAAATAATCTTTAAAGAGAAATCGTCCAAAATATACAATGAATCCCAACGTCAATTATAGTCAGTTGATTTCGATGAAATACGTAAAATGTATTACTGAGGATTTCAGACTGTTAATAGAAAAAAGCTTTTAAAAACAATCATATTGTTTACAGGAAATGTTGAATGAATAAAGCAAAAATCGAAAGGTGAGCGGACTACGGTGCTTAGCCCGAATTTACCTCTGTTGGACGTTTAAAAAAAGTTAAACTGAATATCAGATATATATAGCCTGTGTGGTGACGGGTTAAGAATTTCACCACCCCCTTTCTTCCCGTGGGTGTCGTAGAAGGCGACTAGGGGATATGGGTTAAATTGTGGCGTAGGCTAGAGGCTGGCAACCTGTCACTGCAATGTCACAGTTTCGTTTTCTTTCAACCCCTTATTTGCCAAGAGTGGCACTGAAGCTTTAGTGGTTTCATGTGTTCTGCTTACCCCTTTGTGGGATACAGGCGTGATTGTATGTATGTATGTATGTAAACTGAATATTTGTTGGACAAGCACCGGGCATTTTTAGGCTCTATTTATTGTGCTAGCCTTTGACTAGCTCGCAAACGTATGTCAAAGGCCTAAAACGCGGTCAGTCACGGTCATAATAGGGATGAAGACTACATAAAAAAACCGGCCAAGTGCGAGTCGGGCTCGCGCACAAAGGGTTCCGTAGCAGCAAATATAATAAACCAATAACTTAACCAAAATTACAGTTAAATCAACCTATCTCAAAAACTATAAGAGATACTTTGATCAAACCAAAAATCGTTGAAAGAGTTAATTAGCATGCATCACCTCTATTTTTTTTAGAATTTTATACCCCGTAGTTATAAAAATAGAGGGGGGGGACATACTTTTTACGACTTTGAGAGCTGATATCTCAAAAACCGTTCACTTTAAGAAAAATGTTTTTTAGAAAACTTTATATCATTTTAAAAGACCTTTCCATTGATACCCCACACGGGTATGTACATCGAAAAAAAAATTTTCATCCCTCAGTTACATGTATGGGGGCCCCACCCCCAATTCTTTTTTTTTACTATTTAGTGTCATAATTTTGTAGCGGTTCATACAACACATATTCCCATCAAATTTCATCACTGTAGTACTTATAGTTTCCGAGTAAATCGGCTGTGACAGACGGACAGACGGACAGACGGACAGACGGACAGACGGACATGACGAAACTATAAGGGTTCCGTTTTTGCCATTTTGGCTACGGAACCCTAAAAATGGCATTCTGTTTAGTCCGTCAGTTAGATCGTCCAAAAATACTGAACACATATTTTTGGCTTTTTCTAATTAATGACAAAATACAAAGATATAAAGCATCAAAGTTCCGGAGGCTTGTGACGTCACTTATACGTAAAAATTGTACCTAGGCGTGACGTCACGCGAAACTTCAACGCACTGCACCGTCGTCATTTTTTGTTTACGACAAAAAATAAAAAATACGTGTCTAAAATTCTTTGATAATCTAACTGACGGACTAATTAGTTTTTTTTTGTCGTCTCGCCTATTGAGAATTCTATTCTGATCCTTAGGTACTAGCAATCATCAATTTCTAAGCATTATTAAACCAGATAATGAATTATGATTTATTAGAAAAAATCATACCTACCTTACCTTACCAAAAACATTAAAATCAATACACCAAAATTATTGTTAGGTTATTGTAAATTGGATAATCACGATGTATTTAAATAATAACCAAATTATCATTAATTATTTCAAAGAGTTAATACTTAATCTAAAAATGTATAGTTCTCTACTTTAACAGCCAAAACTGATGATCAGTGTCATATGTACCTATTGTGGTCACTAAAGAAGATAATGTAGTTTACTTTTTCATTAGTATTAATTATTGTCTAAATAAACAAATTCTAAGCTATATCAAACACCTTAACAACAAAATTAGAAATCTTTGATAATCGCAAAGAACTAAGAAAAAGAAGAAGAAGGGGGTACTTGGTTGCTGCCAAATTCTGCATAGTAAATAAAATAATGTTGGTTAACTAGTATTCAAACATTGGTATCTCATGTCCCAAGTTAGTCAAAGCAAACTTATTATCAATTAAACTTGCTACTTAAACAGAGTCTCTACCATGAGATACTCAAACTACTCTACTCCAGAACGTCAAACGTTTTAGTGTACATTAATAAAAATTATATATTCATTGGCCATTGTATGTATGGTCTTGAATAAGTGACTCCAAACGGTTACTTGGGCGAATCAACTTTTTGACCGACAGTGTTTTTTGGCATCACTCAAAATGTCTCTAAGGTTACCAAGCAATCAAATCTCTAAACAAAGTCTTAGTTTATTGAGTTTAACAGTCAGGTCTTTGAATATTTAAACATCCACCATAAAGACAAGTGTATCAAGAAATCCATTATACAGAGTGGGGCCTGTAACAAAGGCGAAGAATTGAACTGTAGGCTATTCTCCTTATACTGATCAACATTTGTTCAGTGACTTTTAAAAATTATGAAGTCTTTAAATTTTTAATTTTTCATACAAAATAAATATTAGCTTCAATCTATGCCATTATTGTTGTCATTGACGTAGTCTGTCACACTTTAGACTTAACAGAATTCGCAATACATTACCTCTTAGAAAAAACTTTCAAGGGTGATAAAAATCAAAATACAAGTTATTTTTAAAAGTCGCCGAACAAATGTTGATCAGTATAAGGAGAATAGCCTAGAGTTCAATTCTTCGCCTTTGTTACAGGCCCCACTCTGTATAAGTGTGGGCGGTATTGGCATGAAGTGCTTTGCTTCTTCTATTCTTATGCGCACTGCCAAGGAGTGGAATTTCTTTCCAGCGGCTATATTTCCGTGCTCATATAACCCGACAACCTTCAAATCTAGGGTGAACAGGCATATTCTGGATGAGCTCACTCCATTGTAGGCTACGTATTTGCATTTGGCCAGTCTGTGGCCAAGGGTAAGCCCATTTGTAATAAAAAAAAGTGAAATTTTCTTTGAAAAGTCTGCGAACAGATCTGATTAGAGGCAGTCAAAAATTGGTTCGCCCTCTTACTAAAACCAAAAACTACAAAACGCGTTTCCATGACGTTTACGCTATTGAGTCAAGTTCTATAAAACGTCAATAACTCATAGTTAAAGCTCTTATTACCAATTAAACTTGCTACTTAAACAGTTTGGAAAAGCGAAACCGTGTCCCCGTCACCGCTGCGAAGTGAGTTATGGAACAACGCCATGATACCGGCGGCTCGTTATTCATTTGTACAAAGCTATCTATGTAAATGTGCCTCATTCCTGTTTGTTAGACTGCCTTTGACCTGTTTATGACTGTTTAGCTATTGGTGTTTTTGTTTGAGGTTTTATACAATGTTGGTATTGATTGATATAGGTTTTAAAATTTTAACTGTGTCGGTGTGCGGAAAATTAATCCATAAATCTAAATAATTCATAAATTAATGTTTTTTGATAAGAATAAATAGATGGATATTAATATAATTTTTTACAATTATTTTTTTGCTCTAGTCATGGATAATACTGCCCATTAATTAAAAAACTAAAAAAAAAATATTCTTATCAAAATTTATTGAAAATAACCCTGTTGACTTTTCATTTTCAAGGTCGAAAACTTTTATTTAATAAATGTCCTACTTAATACAGCTTAGTTCGCTACAAGTTATTTATATTTTTGTGGTTAAGAATAATTATGATGACATATCCTAGAATATATTACAGTTTGTTGATAAAAATTATTGTAAACAGTATCATCACAACACAGGCCTCCCGTCCATGTCAAGATAGACCCCATTAATATCGCGCATCGCGCCCCACATCAACCTAGAAGTGAACATGAGGCTTGACACAAGGATGGGTCTTGTAATTATATGGACCCTGAATGCTTGCTGTATATTTTAGAATCTTGACATCAAGTGTAATTAATTTTACATTTTTATTTGTTTTATTGTGCCACACTGTCCATGACTGGAGCAAGAGCATTTGTTGTTGTCATGAACGGATTGAATGAAAACTAGTTTCTTTTGAGTGACATTTAAAACACTACATTTTGTTTGATAGAAGTTAAAAATGTATATACTGTTTTTTTTTCCAGTTTGATTAAAATTTTATTAAGGTAAAATTTATTGTATTTTTTATGTATTTTATATTTCGTTTTTTGAGTAGTATCCTACAACACAAGCGTTATTGACCTTACAATCGGGCTTAGTCGATCAATTTGGGTTGATATTTTTGAGGGTTTCCACCAGGGACACCATTTCTGTTTTTAAGTAAATTTTAAACGTGGGGGCAAATTATTTGATAGTTATTAGACTGATATGAATACGATATGTCACTGTGAAACATTACTACTTTTTCTTCTGTAATTAACCTATTAAGGTAGTGTCTATAAAGACAAAGGTGTTTACACCTTTCTTAGTGTCGTACAACCTCCATTCCCAACGCAATTAGGGTTTTCATGTCGCTACGTAATTTTCTGGTCACCCCACTAGGGCCGCAATAACGGCTCAGCCACGACATTGGTCTAAGCGCGACAGCGGCGAGCGGCGGCCATACATTGAAGCGAGACACAGCGATGGGACTTTTCATTCGCACGTATGGCTGCCGCTCGCCGCTGCCGCGCTTAGACCAATGTCGTGGCTGGGCCGTAAACCTGCTGACCTAGCCAAGGTGACAATCGCTTGTACTATCGACAATGAAACGATGTGACTCTATTAGGCAGCGTTCCCACTTATGCGTCGCGTGTCTCGGGGCGCGCAAAGGGCGTCCGCGCCACGCCACCTGAGTGTAATTCAAAAAGCGTCTCCTCAGTACATTTTGTATAGGAAGGACGTAAGGCGCGCCGCCAAGCGGCGCGGCGCGCGCCCCGCCGCCGCCACGCCACCTGGGGCGCGTCTTACGTCTTTCCTATACAAAATGTACTGAGGAGGCGTTTTTTGAATTACACTGAAGCGGCGTGGCGCGGACGCCCGTTGCGCGCCCCGAGACACGCGACGCTCTGGTGTGGCCGGTCGCTTACTCTACCATATGAATGCGACAGTGTTCTTCTTCTTCAGTGGTTCCCTCAGTGCTGAGGATTGTGACATCATGTCATTCTGTTGAAGACTGTTAGGTGCCTCCACAGGCATATTTTCTTCGCCAAGCGCATAGCCTAGTGCAGTTTTAAGGCCGAGCCACACCGGATGCGTATGCGTAGACGCACGTGCGCGTACCGCTGCGTTGTATAACATGAATTCTCACAAGACCTGTCACACCGCCTGCGTGTACGTTCACGTCTATGCATAAGCATCCGGTGTGGCACAGCCTTTAATTGCATGGGTCCAATTTAACTTGAACACAAAGGGGCCGTAGGTCTCGTGCCTGCAACTTTGCCCGCGACAGTGTTTATTTCTCTCTCCACTGAGCGTCTTGGCTACAAGATATCGTCATGTTGGCTACGCGGCCCGGTTACCGCCTGAACTTCGCGCGTAACGTGTGATAATAGCTTCATGTACCAACTTCATGGCGTTAGATCCTTTATGAGGCACTTTCGTATAATTATGAGAAAACTTTCTTATTGCTAGTTGAACGTAAAATTTTAACGTTATTACTTGCGATTTGGGGCTTATCTGTGTAAAGATGCCAGGATTTACGGCCGTATTCGAATAATGCTTGTATGATGCCACAGCGATACTACTGGAATATGTCATTTTTGCAAATGAAGTATGTGAACGAATTTGAAGCACGAAATGCCACTAATACAGCCTTAAGTTATAATAATATTTAGAAAAACGTTAGTCTGAAAAAAAATTCTAGATAGGTATTACATTGATATTTAATTAACGAATAACGTTCTGTTTGTGATTTAACAACAACGATTAAACAGACAGTAGTATAATTTTATTTTCATCACTAAAGTGCCAGTCCAGTGGATAAAATATTTATTTTATCCACTGGAGTGACGAAATTATTTTATGCAAAAGTTACGTTTACTTCTTTAATTATCTTACAAGTCACATCACATCTAATCAGTATTAGCTATAAAAAAATAGACTTCAAAATCCTCCCTCTCAGGTTATTTTCTCAGCTTACATAGCGAGGATGAGATAAGGCTAAATACCACATGAAAATCTTATAATTTCCGTACAAACATATTAAAACTCCGATCATCCCAGATTATGCATTAAAATACACACTCTTAAGAGTCGCATTCGGTATTTAAATTTTTGATAGGAACTTGATTTCAATCTCAGCACACTTTTGGGCAAAAATATTTTTGTAAGACTGAGCCCCTACGGCCTTACCTTTTGTTTTTGAAAATTTTGTTGAGATATTTTTTGGAATTTTTTGTAATATTTACATACAACCTTTTGGGTAAACATGTTCCAATCCATCCATCAGGTGTGTATGAGGTTAAATGCTTTACTTGTTTCCAATAAAAAAAAACGTTGGGCGCCGTTTGCTTGCACAAGTCATTAAAGAATGCCATTTTACCTGACGTATCGTGTATATAGTGTTTTAGAATGTACAATAGTAGTAATCTCGAGATAGATTAATGAAATCATATTTTGAAGATCTAAATACACCTCTAAGATACGTACTTCCGAGATATTCCGAGATCGGTTTCCATTCTCGTAGCACAGTATCGGCAGAAGCATAATTTCCTGTGCTGAAATATTTATACTTCGGTCCGAGGTGCGCTACGCCGTAGCGAGATCTACGGCGGTAGTGCTGAGGCGGAGGGCACGGTGTTGCTACGAGCGATTTTCAGTACTACATAAGAGGAAAAGAGAAGACTGCTTCTTTAAGCGAGTAATTATAACTCCCCCTAGACAATGAGCACATCGAATGTGTGTGCGTACTATTTATGCGTGAAACGTGATTCTATAATATTTTGGACGCAAGCGGTCCCTGTCTACGCTACGCACATTCATCTCGTGTACACAGGTCAGCCATTCATTCTTACGTGCTGTTGTACCAACCAACGATGTTTTCTGTTAGGAAATAAAGATAAAAATATAAGTAAATGAGAGTCGGAAATGTTACGTTTCATTCTCCAAATCGTCCCGCTTTGAAAAATGTTCAAAAACCCACTCAAAGCAAGGCTCACGAAACCTTTACAATACGCTACGTTATCGAACGCTGCACTAGAGGACCTGTGTGCGTAGCCAAATGCACAAACGAAACGCTCACGATAATATCTCTTTCGTAACTATCTATCTCTATCGCTCTTCCGTATTAGCGCGACAGAGCCAGACTACATTTCTGCGGCGTTTCGGTGGCGTTTCGCGTCGGAGAAATGACATTCGGCTACGGTGCCTGCTGTTTTCAAACTTTTTCCGTAGTATGACGTGAGTAATAGATACAACGATCGCTTTTTTACAGCACTATGTGCACAGCTTTAACATAAGACCACCAACGTTCGCGCTATGGTAATAACTCTGCAGGTTTACCACCTTTTGTTGCCATTTTAGGTAAATAGTGCGAACAAAATTATGGCCTGTTTTACAGAACCAGGTATCGTACCGCTTTTATTGGATTTATGCATAAATTCTGGCATTTTCACGGAGAGCTTTTAATATATTTGCATTTTATTAAAATGCGAGATGGGATCAATTTGTGTCTGTAATTTGGTATGCTTGCTAGGTTACATACAATGGTAATACGGCGCACATATGCATTTCTCACGTGAATTAAATAACGCTGGATATTTTAATTAACACAATAATCTATTATTATTATCTGCCGCGATTGCAGAGTACACTGGTTCGATTCCAGCCTCAGGCACTAGAGGCCTTGGTCACTTTTTCTTTCATATGTGTAATTTATTTCGGTTTTATGTTTCGGGACTTTTCAAAGAGTTTTCAACATGTAAATTCGAGTCACACGGGAGTTTTTTTCCGTCATTATGTTATATTTTAAATCGTATACATATATACAGAAATCCCGCGCACCGCCCCTCAAAACCGGTTTACATCGCTTTTACGTTTCTTTCAGACTTCAGACCATAAAAAAGTTATGACATGTTTTACCGTATAAAAACAAGGTAAAAGCCAGTAAAGTTGACAAGCTGTGTTTTACTACGAACACCGGCGCAAGAACCTATTAGGTATTTATGCAAATACAGTGTTTTAGTATCGCTGCATCGATTTATTCGTTTTCTACACGGACTATTAAAGCAAGAAGACTGACAGCGTAACAATAGTACTTATTTCCCTTTTGCGTGTGCAGAGAACGCTGTACTGCAGGAGAACATCGAGAGCATCGATTCGCGGAAGTGTCTCGTATTTCGCAAGTTTCGAAACAGACTGTCGAATCTGAATTGAATCACGCTGATTTATTAAACGTATTAGAAAATACAAAGAAAATAGAATAAATATCTAAGTAGCGTATTAAATATTTGGGCTCAAGTGGAGTTGTTACTTTGATATAGTTTTTAGTTTCATGCATGTTTTACGACGCTTTGTTTCTTTGACGAAACGAAATTAATTAGGTAATTACAATAAAAGGATCAATCCGGAGTGATAAATTTTACATCGTAATTTTGTTTGTTGTCTGGCTTACCGCTCAAACTTTAATAGCTAGCGCTGAACATTTGATGAATGTGAATTTGTATAGGAGACATTGTCAGTCTGCTTGTTTAAAACCTCCATGATGCAAATACAGTGTTTGGTATGGCTACATCGATTTATTCCTTTCCTAGAAGCTCGGAATGAAACAGGCCATAAATTATTGACATAAGTCCGTAGGAACTGGGTGAGTTCGCTGCGGCTTGCAGATGCAAGAGAAATACGTTTTAAATGTTTCATTTCGAATTGAATCTGTGTCAGACAACGATAAAGAGGTGTTGAGTTTACCGTGTTTGTTTGTGCAAACCTATTAGGTTCCGAGCGGATGAAGCGGTTTCGTATTTTGTAGAAAATAAAATTTTAGAGCGACAAATCAGTCAAATCGAATGGAAACAAACCATTCGGGTTTCAGTAGTTTCACAGAGCTATTAGTTTTTGTCTTTGTCTTTAGCGTTGTATACACTCTTAGGTGTTAGTGTTTTGTTAAACTATTAGTACCTACAGCAACTATATCTAACAATAAGTGTTACATTATTATTTTTATTTTATTTTATTATTCAAATAAGTTACACAGCATAACAGTAAAAACTAAGGCACTGTGAAACTAAAAATAAAAAAGAACAATATATATATATCACATATAAAAATACAAACAGAGAGAAGAAATATATATTATGTGGTATATATACATATATTACTCCTTAAAATCACATAACCAACTAACTTGATCTTTTTCGTTCCACTAGCTGTTAATGATTATTGTTTAGTGAAAGGCACTTAATTAAATATTGAACTATGGTACCATAATTCGTTGTTAATAATCAGCTGTTTGCTCTATGGGCTATTTCACCATACTGACATTGACAATTGAAAAATTTATTAGGGTCAAACAAGAATACATGTACAAAAATTACACATTATTATTATTGACAATTCTATTTCTAGATTGATATGTAACATCGTTGCTCAGGGACAATATTTCCTTGTTGAACAGGCAATGAATGGCGAAGTGTCACTGTTGGGAGACAATCGTTACTGTTCAGAAATAGGCCACTAGTCTTACGCTAGCTTTACACTGAGAGAAATTTGCATTGTGAATTTAACAAGTTCGACTTGTTGCGGTTTATCCGTTTGAATCAGCCAAACGTATGTTTAAAACAATATGTGTCAGGTTGTTTTTTATAAAATCGACTTGTTGATTCAAATATATTGCCGATTCAAATGACAAGTAGCTTGTTGTTTGAACCAAAGAGCACGTAGGCGCTATATTAACCAAAAAACTTGTTGAACGAACATGAAAACTGGTTGTATTTTCTCTCAGTGTAGGGTAAGGTGTTAATAGCAATCAACCAACCCACAGGTTACAGTCAACCAATCGGCCACTATAGAACTATGTCATAGTGACGTTATAAATCATATTGTAATGATATCTCTTACTGCTTGTCATTTTGACATGGTTGTAGAGTGGCCTAGGGTTCCAATTAACAGTACACATAATAAAAGCCCCACAAAAAGCGAAGCAGCTTGTTAAAACTATAAAATCAAACTGCTAGTAAAAGCAACATTAAACTTATTTTAGGCGGCGGTGTCGCAGGAAAACATACATCACCTGTAGGCCTAGCACATGATGGCCGCGAGAGTATGTCGCCGCGAGATAGATGACACGTCTTATTCTAACTGTATTAATGACATAAGGACGGGTAGTCTATCTCGCGGCGACATACTCTCGCGGCCATCATGTGCTAGGCCTACTGGAAGGTGCGACCGACTATCGCAATATTTGCACACCGGTGTAGGCGGTACATTATATGCTGCTATAAACTTGGAAGGACAGAACTGCGATGGGTTGTAGACTGTTGTAAGGTTTTTGATTATTATATAGTCTGTGATGGTTTAGGTTTTGGGAAGTCTCATGAAATTAGAACACTTTTTAAAATAAAATCAACTGTAACTGATAGAATGTAACACTTCAAATTAAGAGAAAAAGGTAATACGTAGCACGCGAGTTTAGTGACTTTAATAGAGTAATTGTAAGATAAAAAATCTATTTTTCATTTCTGCGATAAATAGATTTTTTTTTTCAGGCAACGTTTGTGGGAACAGATTCCTATTCTTTATGAGTAGAATTTCACGCAGCTGTTTTAACTTTAGATTGAGTTAGTTTACTGTAAAAAATAATTTAGACTGTAAAAAACTAATATTTAATGTTGTAGCTTAAAACACATGCCAGCCCATCTAATTAAATTATACACTAACATATAAATTTGCCCCCACAACCATATAACCAATATACTATATTTTCATCACTGAAAAACAGCTAACGATCCCGTCGTGGTAAAAAAAACCTTTTTCCCAGAACCTCTTCCGCACGCAATAGATACTATTCGTTTGCTTTCGTCATACGAAGTCATGACAAATATTACTTTAGATACTGGGAATTTTCAGAATTTGAGACCCCCCAATTAGCGAAAGTTGTTAACAAAAATTTACATAAACATAAACATAAACATAAAGAAAAAGAAAGTTGCGCCTATAACGGAAAAGATGAGGGGTGGCAGGTTGGCGTGGTACGGTCATGTAATGAGGAGGGATGAGTGTCATATAGGCAAAAGAATGTTGGAGATGAATGTTGATGGATGGAGAGGGAAGGGTAAACCCAAACAACGATGGATGGATTGTGTGAAAGAGGACATGAGAAAGAAAGATGTGAGTGTTGAGATGACGAAAGATAGGGGAGAATGGAAGAGAAAGACATGTTGTACCGACCCCACATAACGTGGGATAAGGGTAGGAGGAAGAAGAAGAAGAAACATAAACATAAACTTTAAGCGATAATTTACATTCAGAATGTAAAAAAAGTATTTTTTTATTGTCGTCACAAAACTGACAGCGAGTTAATTTTTGAAAACAACTTTTGCTAATTGGGGTACCCAAATTCTGTACCCTAAAATACCCTACTACGCGTTTGATTTCGTCAAACGGAATCATAACAAATATTACTTAATTTTATACATATACTTTATTCAATGACATTACAGTAGGTACCCCTGTATCCAATAAAAACTATTACAATACAAAGAAATCCTGCAATAAACCAAATAAGCTCAAACTTCCTAGATGCCTAAACGGTTGTTTTGGCATGGAAATAACATGTAAACCTCCATTTCTTTCACTAAACTTTATTGCTATCAACATTCAGTTTAGTTTCGCCTGTTTTAACTCCTTTTTACGATCAAATAGTTTTTGCCTGTAGCTTCGCACGAATGCTCACATAGATTGTAGAAACCCCTAGATGATGGGTATGTGACGTGATCATGGCACCACTTTTCCATTACGGCAGTTAATGACTGATAGCCAATTGTTCACCACAAAATGATTATCTTCATAATGTTTAAGATATATGGCAGTACCACGGTACTAATGGAAAATGGAGTACAGTGGCTATTTCTGTCCCTTTCACTAAGTCACCTATGCCTACCTAACGTCACCTATGCTTCATAAGAGTATACAAGAGGATGTAAGATTGTTTAGACCCTCGCTCTATTTTTTTTCTATATCTATGAATGCTCATTATTTATGGGTAAAGTCCTCGACTTTATAGTTGTAGCATCCGAGTAGAAAACGAAGTAATACTAATAAAAATGTTACGTTTACATTTACAACGTAAATCATAAAACTTTATACGGGGAGACAATGGAACGACAGTTTTCCCTTTAAAAAGTTGAGTCGTTATAGATTCGCAATCACTGTTTATCATCTGCAGTAAAGCCTCCATCGTGAGTTTTGGCGTTATACGTAACTCGATAGTACCTACAGTATAATAAAGAGTACTATTGTACAGTATGGCCACTCACGTTCCCCGCAGAAAGTGCCGCCCACTCACTCTCGGTTACCTCACAGTTACCGCCGTGTCAAAAAGGTGAACAGTCGACCTGTCATAAATCACTCATACAGGAATGGTATGCGTCCACCTACAGAAGCACTGTAGTTATGATGATATTTAATAGGTGCCGCTAAAAAATCGAGGTACGAATTTTAGTATCAAGTACCTATGTAAATCCTATATGCATAAATAATTCTTGCTAGAATAGATATCACTAGTAAGCTATCTGACAAAAGTAAGCTGCAGCTAACTTTTTTGTGTAATGCGAATTGTGCAGTTTTTTTACGATGTGGACTATTTTCCTCCATTAGTAGTTAATAAATCTAACATCATTTTTTTTTCTAATCTAGATTTTTTCTCTCAAAGTCGCAAACTCAGTGACGTCATTAAAGAAATTGCTACAGTATTCGCGTGAACACTTCGACTGGTTCAGCCCATTGAAAGCTATTTATTTATTCATTGGAGCGTGAACTGAAAGCTTTCTTCCACTTACAGCTTTAATCAAGGGCTTTCATTGACCCGTATTTTTCCTTAATTTTACTGTGCCTGGCCTTCTTATTTAGTTTAAGGCTTTTCTTCCAGTTTGATAGGCTTCTTGACTTTTTCAAGCTTATACTACCCTTATTTCTGCTACTCATTTATCCTAAATAATGTCAGGGTCAGAGTTATTTGCACTACTTGATAATTTGATGTTTACTTCAAAGACGTTAACTTTCAATATCTACTTGTTCCTTGTTTCTGTTCTTCTTTGAAACTATTCAATTATAAATGATTTCAATTCGGAAACTACTCATGCATTTATGCTTCTTTTTATACCAACTTTAAACTGTCATTACTTACCATAAAAACATTACCTAACAAAAAAAATCATCATCATTATTTTCATAATTTTTTCATCATAATTCATTTGTGCCTTAACTTTTATAAGTGGCGCAGTCAGTGGGATTAACTACGTACAACATTATTTTATTACCTTGGCCCTCGAAGAACAAAATTTTTACTTAATACCGCCAAGTTGATATAAAAATAAAATTCATCAGGTCCTAGCTTCTAGTGCTAAGAGGAACCCGCAAAAACCGATTCATCCAGATGGAAATGCTACGAAGTCTCGTCTCTGCATTGTGATGCGCTCAATTAGCAACGGTTAAATGTCGAGTACTCCGTAATTGGTCAAGTCGACAGTGCACTTCCACTTCGGCGTAAGTTACCTGTCTGAATTTTGAACGATGTTTAATGTAAATGAAAACCTGGATTCCATCTTCAATCCTAATCTGAGCTGACCGAAGAGCGGCTTCCTCGCACAACGTATCAGTAATGAAAGAGCTAGAAAATGCCACCTGCATGCTTGGTGTACTGTCCTAAGGGCTTATTTTAGATGGTACCTAGATTGTGTTGTACAGTAAACGGCGATAAAGAATGCATTTCGGTCTGTGGAAAGAGACACGTCGCATAAGCAAGAAAGAGACAATGCTCTACGAAGACGAAAAACCGATGTGCAATCATTATCGCCGGGTACTGTAAGCTTCTTGCTTGCAGTCTTCTATTCAATATATAAATTGTCTCGTGTAAATAAATGGTATATTGTTTCATCTAATTCTGAATTTTGAATTCTGTGTATTTTGATGTAGGTAATCCTAATCCAATTCAAATTCAATCTGCCATCTTTCCCGCCAAAAAATTTGAATTTATTGAGTATCTCATGTGTGCAAAATATCTTATAAGCAATCCTGGCAACATATGATTTTTAAAAGAAAATAAGGAAATTATTCGCCCTTTGAAGCTATTGCTCCTCCATTGCACACCCCACATTGCGTTAATTTCCCCATCCCTCTGCCCTTTGAACTGCTCAAGTCAATCGTGAACAGATCCCTTTGTTAAACATCACAAATGAAAGTCTCCAGTGAAATGTTTTAAGTAATCGGAACCGAGAAGTATTTTTAAGATTTGCAAAGATTCCAAAAGGCTAAATTGGAATTTTATCCGAGGAAATTAGATCCATTTGAGATGTTTAAATGAACGCTGACTGATTGATTGGCCACTGGACGTTTTGATTAAAGTGATTGAAAGTGTATGATTTGTGACTTTGATTTCGGGATTCTAGCTAGTAATTCGTTTTATCCATCAAATATAGACATTCTTTTCAGCAATTTCAGCTGATTTGCTGGTGCTAGAATTTTATTTTAAAAATATAATTTTCGTTCGGGTTATAATAGGCTACTTGACCCTTTTTAGGGTTCCGTAGTCAACTAGGAACCCTTATAGTTTCGCCATGTCTGTCTGTCTGTCTGTCCGTCCGTCCGTCCGTCCGTCCGTCCGCGGATAATCTTAGTAACCGTTAGCACTAGAAAGCTCAAATTTTGTACCAATATTTATATCAATCACGCCAACAAAGTGCAAAAATAAAAAATGGAAAAAAATGTTTTATTAGGGTACCCCCCCCCCTACATGTAAAGTGGGGGCTGATTTTTTTTTTCATTTCAACCCCAACGTGTGATATATTGTTAGATAGGTATTTAAAAATTAATAAGGGTTTACTAAAATCGTTTTTTGATAATATTAATATTTTCGGAAATAATCGCTCCTAAAGAAAAAAAGTGCGTCCCCCCCCCCCTCTAACTGTTGAACCATACGTTTAAAAAATATGAAAAAAATCACAAAAGTAGAACATTATTAAGACTTTCTAGGAAAATTGTTTTGAACTTGATAGGTTCAGTAGCTTTTCAGAAAAATACGGAAAACTACGGAACCCTACACTGAGCGTGGCCCGACACGCTCTTGGCCGGTTTTTTTAAAGTCTGTCTTATATGATTAAGTAGGTACTGTCCGATCAACCGAAATAAAATATTACCATATTTTAATATGACTTAGAAACAGTAAAAAATATTTTTAAAGTATAATTTTACGTAATCAGGCGAAAACAACACAGTCATGTTAATCTATAGATTATCTTTATATATTATGCATCAGGTCATTCTAATCGAAAACAACATTTTCTGAATTTTTAAGTATAAAGGCGTAAAGTTCGATATGTCAGTGATTGTTTTGACAGTAGTGTGTGTATGCAGTAAGGTTCGAATTCGATGACGTCACTACATGGCTGACAGCGTTTTCTAAATCTATAAATATTGTTTTTTTATGTCAAATACAACAGGAGACAATCATTTATTCTGCAAAATTCGATATGAGTGATATAGCCATATAGTGATATATAGTGATAGTGATATATATATATGTATTTTGATATAGCCTATAAGTGGATGATCAGCTAAAAGGAGAACCTGAGTTCCCTGTTAGTTTTAGGTGCTAGCCAGAGTGAGAGTAAAGATGAATGGATACCTATTTCACTTGAATGTAAGTTTTTAGAAAACACATCATTTTAATTTTGAGCTCCTATCGCCCGACATACTTAGTGATTATAAAAGTATCAAGAATCCTCTGAAAGTCCTTCACTTTCTGCAGATTTGAACCTTGGTCCAAAAACCGTGACATCATAAAAAATAACAAAGTTCATGTGATGATTTGACGAACCTCAGACGTTCAATCTGAGACTACCACTGAGCACCCTAAGGTCCCTAAGAAACTATTTCGAGGGCAAAATAAGGAAACCTCAATATTTTAAGTATTCGACCCACGTCGGGGTAACCTGTGGCCTATGCACCCCGCATGCACCCTAAGGCTACTTCCTTTGAAGCGCAGTCAGCCGGATTGCTATGCTTTTGTAACATTATAACTCGTGCGGCGAAATATTATTTTCGCGCTTCGTTTGTTTGGAAGATTGAGGCGCATATACCGGCCAAATCTGGAATTTTGGTATCGAGTTTATTTCACGGATGATTATAGGGAGATGGGGGAGAATTTGACAATTTATAAACTACTGTGTGAGCTAACGCTTCCACCAAAAGGGCCTTTATAGTTTATTTATGTCGCCATCGCGTTAAATTTTAAAGCATGATTACATGATACTATTGGTAGATGATAAAATGCTAATCTTACCCAGAAGGATGAAAAAGCTGAAATGTAGGTAACAGAAATTCCAGTATTAACAGTTAGGTACCTATTTCTAGTTTCACACAAAAATTATGATTACATTTCTTGGGTTGATAAAATGAGGATTTGGTAAAGAGCAACAATGCATTTTTACTGGTTGAAATAGGAAAATATATTACGGAAATCTACCAATTTACAAACGACTGTTCATTGCCTGACAATTGTAGGCATAGTGTTGAAGCATGAAAGAACGAATGCCACGAAAAAATACGTGACTCTCCAATGTTTTCTGCCAATTATTATTAGCTCCCTTAGGCTCCTAAATGCATCCCACCAAAAAATCTTCTATCCGCCAGAGAAAACGTAAGTCCCAAAATTTAAACCACTAACTACCTTTAGCTTTTACCCAACACTGTAGGTTATAAAGGAATCTGACCTTTTCCAGAGCCT
The DNA here is from genome assembly GCF_023078275.1 of Leguminivora glycinivorella. NCBI lineage: Eukaryota > Metazoa > Arthropoda > Insecta > Lepidoptera > Tortricidae > Leguminivora > Leguminivora glycinivorella. The sequence goes on from NC_062973.1 coordinate 19,919,647, forward strand.
CAACAAGTGAATTTGTCCGAGCCTCCGAATCGCGGCTACTTGCACTGGCCTCTACTAAGCCGCTTTAATTGCTCTAAAGAGCCCTTTATGGACCCTTTAAATACCCTTGTTCATTTAAACGACGATTGTTGGCCACGCACACTTGTGTACACGAATTTATGTTGCTGACAAGATATGGCAAGAACTTTTGGAAGTTCTTTGTACAATCTGAAGTTGATGGAACGTAAATTGCTAGTTTAAAGGTTAGATAGATTTAGCAGCAACTTGATTTAACTGCCCTAGTGGTACTTCATTTAAGTCTCTTTATCATTACAGTAGAAGAATGAGGAGGCACACTGACATTTTATCCCGCCAGCGCCTGTGCACCGACCTGTCTAGGCATGTCACTGTCATTCATATGTGTGAGAGAGAGAGAGAGAGAGAAAACATATCATCTTCTCGCTCTCACGTATGGACTAATAGGGTGGCGCCAACTGTCATAAGCTTTGAGTGTGCCTCCTCATTATGACAAATTCCTTCACCAATATTGTATACATATAGGTGTGTATGTTAGTAACGTATGTATACGTAATATTTGTAAGTATCCATATAATTATCTACCGGTCTTGTAAATAAATAATGACGTAGTGCAATTTACTAGATTGCTATACAACTTTAACATCTTGAAGGCTCTTTAAATTCTTTTACTGACGTTCTGAATGACTTATAAGACGTAATACGTTAAAGGAGCAAAAACTCGACTATTTTCTTGACCATCATTTTGACCAATTGTTTACTCATCGTATAATTCTGTCAATATAGAGGTTTAACGTTACCTACGTAAAATATAGAAGCTGACGATAGCAAGGAAAATTTATTTGACGATTTATTATAGCGTGATTCGACTTTTGTGGCTTAAAAGCGCTCAATAAAGAATATTTACTTACCTACCTAAAAGTAATTAAATTACTTCACTCTCGATCAAGTCAAAACCAATCTAACTTTGAAATGAGGTCATTCTAAAAACGCAATGTACGACTCCCGCGCCCCAAACCAAAAGCCCAAGGCCTCGTAAATGGATTAGAACAATTTGTTAAAAGAAATTAGTTCGCTCCGTTTTTAACGAATTTCTTTCCAGTTTCGGATGTTATGTTGACTTGGCCGAAACATGTTTATTCATGGCCGACGTTTTGTTTCTTAGAAGAATTTTAATCGAGTAGCAGGAAAAAGTAATAATTGACTTTGTAATTAGTTTAGCCCTCTCATTTTTGTACTTTTATGGGATCTTGTAATTGATTTTAATTGGGAAATCTGGGGACAGGGGCTTTTTTAAATGGTGATAGCGTAACGTTTTGCATAAGTAATTAAAATATTATGACTGTTCAGCTCTCGATTCTCGGTAAAATTTGACCAATTATATAGTAAAGGTGTCGTTCGAGTCTCATCTGCATAGTAATGCGGCAAGAAAGGCACTGTAGCAGTAGTTACAGTGCCTTTCTTGCCGCCTGTGTCTGTTATGTGACTTATGTGTGTGTCTATTATCTTCATAATTTGAGTGACGTTTGCCTCCGCACCGTCAAAAGTGACATTCGTTCTACCTCACTTAGGTCTAAAGTTTATATTTTATAAAGGTTCTCATATTCCAAAGAAGCTATGTTGACAGTTTTGTCAAAGCTACAAAATACTGTTTTCAATGCCACTAGGTACTTGCACTAAATGTCCAAGCAACAAGTTAATTCAACTCAAGCACAACTTTCACAGCGATAAAACCATTTCCTGCAGAAAATATAAGTATATCTCACAAGTTTGTCTACCGAACTCATTTTACGCTCCGTATAGCGTCAAAGATTGAATACAAGTTTGATATTTCCTGCGAATCCTCGAGTGCTATAAAACGAACATTACTCGCGAATAATCCGGCGAAGATGGTTTATGAGGTTCCATTGTTGTTTACTTTGTTAGCATTTTATATACTTAGTGGAGGAAATCATATGGCATGATTAGGCCAAGTTACTGCACGGGTAAGAGACTTGAAATGATGGAAAATTGAATATGCCCTTCTAAGATTTATCTTTCTTATTTGGAATTGAACACAATTTACAATTATAGGAAACACTGTGTCAATACGTTGATTTTTCTTCAGCTGCGTCCATGCAGATTAGCCACTTGCACTCCAGTTTGTGGGCCACGAACGCATCTGTACGAACTGTCCTTGGGAAACACCTGGGTACGTAGCCGAATGGCACAAACGCTCACGAAACGAAACGCTCGTAGATATCTATCTCTATCGCTCTTGCGTACTGGCGCGAGAGAGCCAGAGTACCTTTCGCAGCGTTTCGTTTTTGTTTCGCGTCCCAGAAATGCGGCACCTGAACGCGGCCACAGTTTCCCTCCAGGTCAAGACTTATCTTTCCACAACTAAAACTAAAACTAAAGTCCGAAACTAAAACATCCTACTTTGAGTAAGTAGGAACGTACTTACCTCTTCGGTTGAAATGTCATGTCAATCAATAAACTAACATGTCAAGTTAAAGAATTATAATTTACAAATTAAGAGAAGATTTTTAAAGAAAAATAATCTAAAAGCGTTGGAGGCCAGAAAGATAAGTTTGAAGAAGTTTGGGAGTATCAGGGCCGTTAGTAAAGGAAGGAGATTTTAGAATAAAGTGCTAAAAGTGGAAATCAAAGTTTAACAGGTTACAAGGAAGTAATACGGAACACAAGAAATAGGAATAAAAGGAAAATATAAATTAAAGAATAAGGAATATCACGTCGGAAAAAGTAAATAAAACATCAGGGGGCCGATTTTTGAGTCTCACTGTCACTAAAATACCGGTTGAAAACGGTGAATTGCCTATTATTTTCAGTGACAATTTTCTGAATTCGAACGCCGTGAGACTCAAAAATCGGCCCCCAGTCCATAGAAGCGAGGATTCGAGGTAGGTATAATCTGTAAGTAATGCTATGAATTCAGCGTTGTTATTGATCATGTAGGTAATCCTCTGGTTATAAAACTTATTAATCCCTTTTATTATGAAATAAAACTATGGAAACGGATTAAATCGCGTATAATGAATTTAAAATACATCCCGACGTTTCGAACTCTTTACAGCGTTCGTGGTCAACGGGTGACTAAGGAAAAATTAAAATGTGCAAAATGTGCCCTTTTATTATATTAATTATTATAGAAGTTGTCATTCATTCATTTAGTAGTTACAGCATGGTAGTTACTTCTAAAGCGTTGTTTGGTCTGACTCCGGTGTACTTATGACGCCGACTGTACCTGCATACACGTAGGCAACTCACTAACTAAGGATCTAGAACCTTTCCATGTTTGTTGAATCGAAAAAACTGTTAAATTTAAAGAACACTTAATAGTTATTTGTTATATAAGGGGGCAAAGTTGTATTTTAACGCCGAGTGTGGAATTGAAACACACGAGAAATAAAATACATTTGCGTGAGTGTAACACAAAACTTTTTCCCTCACTATAGCGAGGAAACTACAACGCAAAAAATGCCTTTATCACTGCTTCCAGTAGTTCCACAGGTGGTAAATCATCTTTATTACTAGATTCACCTACTTTTATCAATTTTAACGCAGTTAATTTAACTTTATTCAAGGTCAAATTACTTTACCCACTGGTGGATAAAATGCGTTTTTACCCGCTGGTATTAAAGGACAAAACACGTGTTTCCGAGCTAGTGAGGGGAAAAAAAATAAAAAAGACTTGTTACTTCACATGTAATTTTTAATACTATATTAGTATGTAAACACACTAAAGGCCCACTTGCACCAATCACTTAACTCTAACCCCGAGTTAGCTATCATCTGTCAAATTCCATATGAAATGGTGGGTTAACCCTGCATTTTCGTTGGTGCAAGTGGCCCTAATATATAGTATTCAAACTTAATGATAACAGATAATTGATTATAACGACATCTAGCATCTTAATACAGAACTATGCCGAAGTCATGACAGTATAGGTTGTGGATGTCCTTCTAGTGTCAGTCTACTTGCACAGATGGCGTTGTTATAAACGGTTGTAGCGCCATCTTTTAGAAATGAGCTACACTATCACGGTCAAGAGTATGACCTAACGAATGTAGGTATTTCCGTAAACAGTGGCCGTTATCGTATGCCGTAATAATTACATAATATGCCTATAGATAGCGCTGTTTTCAGTTTTGTAAACAATAACAAACTATACCACTAGAGGTCACTGTATTACTATTTGTTGTTATTATTAGATTTGTTTTGCTTTCACATTATGTCAATTTAGATTTTGAGGGTCAGTTGTATTTTTGTAGTCGTATTACATAACTGGGTCAGGTAATATGTTGTAGGCAGTATGTATAATAGGAATTATGGTAATACGCTTGACCTTTACTCGCTCTATCTAGTTACCTACTTATTTATGAGATTGTCTATGATTTTCTACTCAGTCGTGGACAAACTTTTCATAGGTGTTCTTGGGTGTGGTAACAGAAACAAAATGTTCATGATGGAATTTATATTTTAATATTTCAATGAAAGATTACATTTCAACGTTTCACTCTGTTAGAATTCTGTTAGATATAACATCGTGTCTTCTAATGCAAGATAACGAAATCAAAATGGCTGAATTGTACCTATTAGCTACAAACTTAACTCTTCACAATATCGGGCTCAATATGAGCTAAATACATTCTCGGCCTTCGGTCCTTCCTATTTGTAATCAGGGTAAGGCAATTCAAACTCGATATGTCGTCTTTACATTTTTTATTCTTCCTTCTAGTTATCACAGTAAGAACCGGGCGAGAATCTCAAAATTATACTACTATAACATGCAAGTAACGCAACTTTCAACAAACTAGGTCATCTTGAGAAATATTGAAAAAATATAGAACGTCAATAATATCAGAAAATATTGAATTTGAATGTAATAAGTCACGTTACGGTCTGATTGTACCATAAATTCAGTCTCACTCACAACACTCATGAATGACAATAAAATACTGCATCAATCTATAGCTGGTTAGCTGGTCATTCCGCGTTCCATGCACATACATACGTGTATATATAGCTCCACAAAACTATTTGATCGATGTTTCTACGAACGATCGTGTCTACAATAAGTTAAATGAACTACAAAATGCCCTAATTAGTCAAAATTACATACGTTCAACAAGGCATCGTTTATTTTATCATAATTATTGGATTTTCGTCACTAGTATGCGCGACCGCATCTTCCTAAATCATTCATAGCTTTAAATTAATCATTTAACTAAAATTCTTTTAACTATCACTCATACTTGCACAACATTCGGAATTCTGCAACGGAACAACACACACTTCAGTGTTCTAATACTTATTAATACAAATTCTAGATTTTACATCACAATGTAGTGCTGAATGAAAGTAAAATTTAATTAACATTGGTCATTAGAAAATAATTGGTCTAAAACGATATGTTCAAGAGATAAAAGGCTGTGCAGCCGTGCAGATGTTCTGACAAAGTTTTTACGATATGCAATGTGAATTGACAACCGTATAGCTGAAGTCATCGCTTGATCAGCGTGAGGGTCCCTGCTTCGGTGCGAACAGTTGCTACAATAGTTGCTCTTAGGGCTAGTACACGTAAATCTGCTTGAGCTGAGGTTTGAGCTCAGGAGGGATCGTGTACACTTCTTGCTCAGGTTTTTTCTTCACCAGGCGCTTCCAACGGCCGCCGATGTTTTTGCGAAGGCTTCGGAAACTCGCGCGCTCGTTACCAAGGGGCTGCATCAGATTGTCCTAGAAAGAAAGAAAAGATACCGTCAGGTATTTGTACATGTGGAGCGAGTTTGTTGACCTAAGGATCGGTGCCCGATTGAGCGGTTCCGTTAGCGTCCCCGATGCATTTGCTGCATTCGCACCGGTATTGAAACCTACAGCCGTTACACAATGCCTTTTATTTTGAGACGCGGTTGCTATCCGAGCAGACGTTTGAAACAGAAGGTCGTCCCGGGCGTATTATTATTCGAGGGAACTTTTTTTGTCTGGCTTCTATTATCCCATGCTCGGCTTTATATTTCTATCCTTTTTTGGGATCGTACCGTCTGGATGGCATTTAAGAGTCGGCTCCGCGTGGCTAGCGTGTTTTAAAATGTGCTATGTATTAAAAGTCCGTAACTAGGAAGTATCGCAAAGTAAACGTTGAGGCCACATGAGAACAAGCCTTGAATATGCTGTTACAAAGACACATTAGCATTCTATATTTCCTGATGGATCGCGGGTGTGTGTGGTCTGTACACATGTTTAGCACACATGGATCATCATTCATTACATTGAAGGTTTAAGCTAGGCCTCGAGACGGAGTTATTAGAGCGTGCAATTGAGGTTAAATTGTTTGACGGTAAGTATTGCAATATTATTCAAAGTGCACGTTAGCGCTAGCCTCGTCTGAACGGCAGACAACTACAAAGAAAGAAGGTCGAAGTGTTACAACACGCTCGCCTTGTACAGCTTTCTACTTCACAAGCGTGTCCCGACATTTAAATTTGTTTAGCGCTAGGTAGATACCGTGGCCATGCTATAATAGCTACTCTCTCTCAGGCGTGGGTCAGACCAGTCACGATTTCTATCGTGTCATAATGCAACGTTTGCGGCATACAACTTTCCATTTGTTTCAATCGTTGCCAAGCAATAATGGGACTGGAGCGCCGGGGCTATGCGGAGCTCTAATGGGGTCAAGTGTAACGGCTGGAGTCGGTTTGTTATTATTTATAGATTACCCAACTAGAGCATTAGCAGTTTGTGGTAACGAGAAGGGTACCAACCTGATCATGAGGATAGACGTAAGGCGGAGGCAGCGGTGGGGGGAACTGCCACAGCGGCTGCTGGCGGAAGGCGAGCGGCTCGGGCGCAGGCGCGGGCGCCGGCGTCAGCACCTCGGCGGGGTGCACCGAGGCCGAGTGCTCCTCTCGCTTCCTCAGCTTGCTGTGGACGATACGAATCGCCATCATAGTACCGTTGTTTCCAACCATGGTACCAAATCCAAACGGTCCTTCAACACAACTGGGCTGGATCACAGGTAACAAGTTCCAGTCGGGCAGTCACAACATTGCTTCACAATCACTCACAGCCGTGTCGCGTAACTAACAACTAAATTTAAATTAAATTATCACAAGTTTTAGAATTAGTAGGGGGATATTGCACTATCACTGTTCGTAGGAACGTGCGGAGACCGCGGTACGCGAGCTGATGCTACGCGATGACTAGAATTATATCGTGAAGATGGGCCGGCAGGTGCCTAGCAAAGCGCTCGCTCGTGCCAAACGACCTCTACGGAGTACTCCATGCGTCTGAGTTGAAGTGGTGGGGCGCGCACGGCTTTTATAGACGCGTGCGTGACGCGGCCGGGGAGGGGGGGAGGGGCTCCGCCTGACGATGTGGCTGGCTTTTTTCCGCGAAAAACTACGAACGGTTGCTCGCAATCGTATCTTGACAGGAGGGTATGGTCTGTGACGCATCTATGCGCAACCGTTGGGTTTCTCGCTTACGCGTTACGCGTACTAGGTAAAATACAACTTAGTGAATTTTGTTTTTAATCGGAATTACCAGATACTACGACTGTGAGTGGTGATTGTAAACAATGTTGTTGTGACGGGTTACGGTCAAACCATGTTGTACGTCAAAGGACCATTTGTAGGTACATTGGTACATAATGAAAATACAAAGACCATGCAATACAGAAACAATAAAGTAAACAATAATACCTAATTACATTTTTGTGACACAAACGTTAAAAAGGCATCGACATAAAACAAAGAAGGCTGAGGTAATACATTTCCTATATTTCTAGGCACGTGTAACCACTTATCTACTTTCAAGCGTGATTGCTTCGTGCCGTTCCAACAATTAATAGTGAACAGTTATGAAAACTGAAAGAGTACATCCATTAGAATTGCTTTTAGCGAAGCAATGTCGACTATCGATCGTTGAAACAAAATGAGGGTTCAATCAACGCTGCGTTTCACCATTAACCGAGTTCAAAGTCCACAGCATGGGATCTCGAACCCGTATAAATATGCATACCAATATATAAGCACACTTCACGCACTGCTGGCCTATAGCTAGTAGACGCAGCGAATGCTATTATTGCATCTCTCTCACCGACCCTTCGAATGCATGGACGGGAAGAGGAGGTATGAATTTAGCGCTTTCGATTCCAAAAGGCAAAGTAGGGCTGCAGGGCAAGGGAGAGCGAGGATCAATGCCCTTAGCTAAGCAAAGCTTCGGGCTTTGACTCGTACAATGGCATAGGGGATAAAAAAACACAGGTAGTGAGCCATTCAGTTACCCTTGAGACGTCTAGCGGGTATAAGGACGGCAACTTTATCTTTAAAGTATCTTTATACATAGTATGTAGACAGTTTTAAAACTAATATCTTTCATAATAAATCAATGACAGATTATGGAGATCAAATTCCATACTACGTCTGGTGTTTGCATACGTAATGTTATCTTTGATAAGTCTGCTCAGCTATGTCAAGGATGACATATATTATGTTCCTATGCCTAAACTTAAATGACGTTATTATTAATGGTTATTTTGTAAACATAATCCATTGAACACTATCGAAAATTATGGTTATTCCAATTTACCTTTATAGGCACGATCTTTCAAATATAACATAAACCATCGGTGTCTGACTTTTGAATAAGTAGTTAAAGTCTTGGAGTACTTTTTTGACCAATAAGTAGTTACACGCTCTATGGATATGTCATTAAATATTAATTCAATAACCACAAAACCTTGGACCTTTAGAAGAGTATGTTAGTATTATGTCTATATGTATGTATTCAGACAAACACTACGCTTATTTCTGCCTTAGATCCAAGTCAAATATAACATCTATCGGGTAACATGGAAACGAAGCATTGTTTGTGTTCGGCATTGAGACCTGAATGAAATAATACCTTCATTGGCAAAACAATATTTGTTTCGTCTGGTTGTTATGTCTCCATTACGCTTAGAAACTGTTGAAATTAATTTAATGTAAAACCAAAACAAACCTATTATGCCATCAAATGTTCCAATCAAATCTATATAAACCGTCTACAATCTATTAGGTAACATCAATTAAAATCGAAAAAGCAATATGATATACCTACAGCGATTTCATCAAGCATTCATTATTTAACAAGTTTATCTTGTTATAGCAATAGAGATAATTTCGGTTACCATGCCATCATGTATTGACCCCTTTTTACGTCAATGGGAGGCTATCAAATTTAAACACGATCACGCTATTTACCGTTGATCACCTATCGAATGGAAAATATGTCAATTATAAGATCATCATCATCATCATCATCATCATATCAGCCGAAAGACGTCCACTGCTGGACATAGGCCTCCCCCAAAGATAAGATATTTTAAGTTAATTTGTACTTTAAAGTCTGGCTGAAAAGTTACAAGTTAAAGTGACTTGTCATTTTTTTTACATCAATGGGATGGGACTCTATTGAATTTTAAACATGGATATGATCACGCTATTTACCGTTTACCGTAACAACTATCACATAAAAAAAAACTATTACAAGATTATTATTAAACATGCAAATAGTAGGTAATAATGACTTGCTGCCTGTTTTAGATTTACTTGTAAAAGTGACATGTTAAAGTGATGCGTTACTTTCCGTTTTATGTATGGACACAAAATATGCAACAAAATAAAGTTTCGAAACCTAACAATGAACGCAAACATTCTGGAATCTTACATCACGTAGTTCATTCGGTTACCAATCAATACAATACAAATAGATGAAATGATTATTCGTTCGATTTCGATTGACGTCAAACTGTAATTACTAGGGGTTCAATTTAATAATCGGCTATCAACTATATCGACTCATTCAGATCAAAAGGTTCAAATATTTAGTTGTCTTCTGCAATGTCTTCCGTGCCTTTGTAGTCATGAAAA